>NW_026859124.1:0-19137 GCF_026571515.1 Ruditapes philippinarum | reverse complement strand
ATAAAGAACGAAGTAACAATTTTTCTAACATCATCAACCACGTTATTGCATACCGTGTCTACATATAAATCACGTTTATCAATGCCATGTGCTACCCCATACAGAAATCTAGCAGTCTGTACACATAATTCAGTGTTGCCATGGGGATCTAGCAGATATTCACAGACCAACTGTAATATTTAACATATACATTATACATATACAGTAACATAAGTTTACCCACATAAGAAATAAAGCAATCAAAAGAACAAATCGACCTTACAAGTGATCAATGCTGATGGAACGTTTGAAGACTTATTATGGAATGTTTGAAGAATTAATTCATGTGAGATTTACTTGGCTTACAAGTCACGATAATGCAACAACATAACAAGTCTTTAATGAATCTGTAAGTTTAACTAATTAAGGAGTATGTAACACTAACCAGTATCTCTCTAAATAAATTTTGCCAAGAATCAAATCTATTATACAAGCATATAAATTGTATAGTTCCCCGCAATTGTAAAAAAAAAATCATTGTATAAGAACCAGTCAGACATGTACAGAATATTATGAAAATGCAAGGCTTCATTTTATGCTTTGAAATAAATTAATACGAGTTGCCACTCATGACTTTGTAACAGTTCATTGTTCGGTAAAAAATACTGAAATTGGGTTAAATTATTATCATTAATGTTGTATTAGTTTTGCTACACATACCCTGTTCATAAATTCCTCATTCTTAAACAGGGCCTTAAACAAATGTCCAAGTGTACATGTTGGGTTGGCTCTACCTGAAATAATCAGAAGAAAAGCATAGAATGGTATATCACTATATAACATAATGACTGCAAATTACAATACATATAATAATCCATTATATCAGTAATATAAACATAGTGTTATTATATCATTTTATACAAAGTATTTACCATCATATAATTTCATGATGCATGGAGATACCAGTTTATCCAGTTATCTGTATTTTTCATAACATCAGCTTGTTTCTCTGAATATATGTAAAATTTGCCACAAAAAAAACCCCACAAAACAAACTTAATGATGTGAATGTATAGTATGTTCTTTTTTATGTACATGAACTAAGAGACTTTGGAATTTAAAGATTAAAAGTTGGTTATCATTACGGTATGTAATATGTACATATATATCTTGTTCTTTTCAGTTTTAGCAAAATAACTTGGACAATTATGGTAAGTATACATACCTGGATGCCTGTCATCAAAAGGGTCAGGATCCATTTTATAATAGGCTTCAGTTTCCCTCTCAACTATCTCTGCCAGCCTAAAATATTATATATACTTCCAATAAAACATTCTAAGATAGTAAAGCCAAGTTTAACTACATTGATCGATAAACCTTATTTTATTCAGAACAACCTAATTACCTATCATTAAAATAAAAATACTTAGAAATTAAAACAATTGTTGAGATTATACATATATTTAGCAAAAATGAAAGAAAAAAATTGTTGACTGTGAATTTTTATATAAAATTGTATCTGACAATAATTGTTATACATGCAGACTTTTTATACAGAATATGTAAATTATTCAACACATTATGAATTTATGTACCAGTCAATTGTAACTCTTGCTCCTTAACACCTAGTCTAAGGAATAGCAGAAACTTTGACTTTTAGACTATCAAACACCCCAGCGAATGCCCCATTCTGTACAAAAATCCTTTATTAAACCCATGTTAATTAAACACACTACATTATTTGGTCATAACCTCCAATATTTTAGTGCCAAAAGAATCATGACAATGATCCCACAGAATGGGGACAGACTGATGGTTATAACTTAAGACTAATTTCCCCCACTACACGCAGGGTGAGTGGGCCAGTGTTACAACTGTACAGTATATTACTTGGTTATTTTTGGAACTGGATTAGACGTAGCAAATCCTGCAGCAGCATTCTCATTGTTCCATTCTTCAAGAATACTGTTTAACTCTGCTAAAGAGTCTAAGGCTGCCATAATTGTGCTTCGTCAATCTGAAAAGGGAATCAAAACATAACTCTCCACAACTTTGTAAAAATGAACAAAATTAATGAACAAGAGCTGTCCGTAAGACAGCGCGCTCGACTTTTTTATTGCTTGCCAATAAAAAAAGTTTTTGCAGTAAAAGGCAATACAAGAATCTCTGTATTTTTAAAGTGAACTAGTTGTTTGATACCCTTGAATATTACAGCAATGTTTATATGACATAATTTATGGTAAAGTGAACAAGTGGATAGGAATGAATTTTTTTAGATTTTTTAAGTTTTTTAGTGCTTGCCTATAATACAAAACATTGACAGTTAAGGGCCATAATTCAAATAAAATCTTTGACAGAATTACCTTCTCCTGGACATGTTTGGGAATCATGATTGTAAACAAGTATTCCAACTTTCAAATTAATATCTCAAACAGTTCAGTCAAAAAGTGGACTGGTACTAAAAACTTAACCAAGATTCTAAGTCGATAAAAGGCCTTAATTTTTAAAACAAATCCTTGACAGAGTTACCTTCTCTTGCGTACAGATGGGGTAATGATGTGAAATAGCATTAAAAGTTTCAAAGCAATATCTCAAAGGGTTAAGGCAATAAGTGGATTTTACCCATATTCAATGTATTTTCTAAGTCAAAAAGGGGCATAATTCTGTCAAAAACCTTGACAGAGTTATGTCCTCTTGTCTGTTGATGAAGGTCGTGATGGTAAACAAGTATGGTCAGTTTCAAAGCAATACCTCCAATGGTTTTGAAATAAAGTGAGGTGGTACAAAAAACTTAACCAAGCTCAATACACTTTCTAAGTCAAAAAAGGGCCATAATTCTGTCAAAAACCTTGACAGAGTTATGTACTCTTGTCTGTAGATGGAGGTTATGATGGTGAACAAGTATGGTAAGTTTCAAAGCCATACTTGTAATACTTCTGAAATAAAGTGGGGTGGTACGAAAAACTTAACCAAGGTGTGACGCCAACGCCGACGCCGGGGCGAGTAGGATAGCTCCCCTTTTCATAGAAAAGTCGAGCTAAAAATTACAATTTTTTTTTTATCTAAATTATAATTTTTTTTTCTAAAATGGTCTGACACAGTGTAACTGTTACTACAACTAACATCAAGTTGTATGTGTGCAACAATTAAAGGAGCATGCCTCCAGATTCATGTTTAATTTCATGAAAATTTTGAAAATGTATTGTGAAGTGAACAGTGAAAGTAATTTACACATTGCACATAGCACTTGTAATTCATGTTAATTACAAGAAATGGTTTCTGCATTAGTCATCATGTAGTAGAAATATAATGATAAATACTGCAGAATTGATTAAGTCAGTTATTTCTTGAATCTTTTACTTTTCTTAGATTTGAACATTTTTTTTAAGTTTGATTTTCTTGAAATAAGTTGGATCATCTGCAGGCATGCAGCTTTAAAACAGAGCTGTCTAAATGATACAGAGTAACAGAAATTTCAGAATTTTCATCCAAAAGAAATGAAACAAAAGGGCTTGCTGAGAGTTTGTTGTCAACACCATCTTTGAGCACTCTAGCAACTGCATCCTGCATTTCCTCTGCTGACTGACATGATCTGGAAAAGTGCAGCCCTGTAATTTGTGCAAATGCAATAGTGACTTGAACTTAAATGTAGACAGCTGTTCTTTTCCTAACCAGTAAACACAATGCATAGCACTTATTGCTGCTTCATTCTTTTTTGAAAGGAGGCTCAATACATGTTTGTTTTGTCATGCCTGTGTGCAAAGATTGGCATTCCAATGCTGCTCTATGTTGGTTACAACTCAATGTGCCTTCGAAGGTTGTCTAAAGTTAGTGCAACCAGACGTAAAAGGGTTGTCTTTGCTTTCAGATATGCACACATGACAGGTCATTCTGTTGGCTTCATATTGTAACCATGGATATTTCTTAAGCCACGCCTCATTGAATTCACACTTAGACAGTTTAGGTTATGGTTTATCATTTTCATCTTTTGTTTCAGACAGTTCAGAAGTATTACAGTCACTTATTTTCTGACATGATTCATTACTGCTTATATTGCCTGATGTATTAACAGTAGATATACTTTTTTAGGGGGCAGCAAAAGAATCATGGAGACGTTTTTGTTTTTTTTCGGTATGCCTAAGATACGAAAGTGACTTTTTTGACAAAAGTGAGCAAAAAAGACTTTTCAAATATGAATTATAGCAATAGACTTTTAAAATAAAACTGCAGGTTGTAGACGTATATTATTAGAACTTATTATATTTACTATCAAAAACAATCATTATGATGATTTACTTGCTATCACTTGCATAATTTCTATACACAAGTTCTGAGATCTTCCTTTCACTTACATTGAAATACGAAAGTGACTTAATTAAATATACTGTTTAAATTGAAATTTTTACTATTAATGCACTAAGCAGACGTATATCAAAAATTGACAATATTTATTTTCAAAAATAATCATTATGATGATTTAATGGCCATTTATTTGCATTTTTTCTATACACAACTACAGAGATCTTCCTTTCGCTCACATTGATAAATATAGTAATCAAGGAAGGGATGAACAACACGTCAGGAACACCAGAGTGGGTTTATGTTATTATATTTATCTACCGGTTTCGGTCATATAATTACCTTCGTCAGGATAATACAAACAAGAAACATGGCAATGCCATGAAACCAGGTTTTCAATTATCACCATTGTAGATAAATATGTTGTATTTGAAATACAAATACAAGCAACAAACAATGTAACTATGTGCAATGTAAAACATGAATAATGTAGGAGGAATTGCCATTGAAGAAGTCTTCACTATATATTCTGTATAAGGAAAAAAACAAAGGGCCATAATTAGGTCAAAAATTATCCAATCACAAAACCCCGACAATATGTGCCAGGGCGCTTGGTGACAAGGCTTCTGTGAAAGTTTGAACAAAATCCATTGAGAAATGTAGGATGAGTTCAGCACAGAAGAATTTGTTCACTATACATGTATATTGATAATTCTGTATAAGGAAAAAAAACAAAGGGCCATAATTAGGTCAAATATTATCCAATCACAAAACCCAGACAATATGAGCCAGGGCACTTGATAACAAAGCTTCTGTGAAAGTTTGGTCAAAATCCTTCGAGAAATGTAGGAGAAGTTGCGCACGATAGAAATTGTTCACTATATATTCTGTATAAGGAAAACAACAAAGGGCCATAATTAGGTCAAATATTATCCAATCACAAAACCCTGAAAATATGCCCCAGGGCACTTGGTGACAAAGGTTCTGTGAAAGTTTGGTCAAAATCCGTGGAGAAATGTAGAAGGAGGTGCGCACAGAAAAAATTGTTCACTATATATTCTATATAAGGAAAAAAAACAAAGGGCAATAATTAGGTCAAATATTATCCAATCACAAAACCCAGACAATATGAGCCAGGGCACTTGATAACAAAGCTTCTGTGAAAGTTTGGTCAAAATCCTTCGAGAAATGTAGGAGAAGTTGCGCACGATAGAAATTGTTCACTATATATTCTGTATAAGGAAAAAAAACAAAGGGCAATAATTAGGTCAAATATTATCCAATCGCAAAACCCCGGCAATATGCGCCAGGGCACTTGATGACTTCAAAATCCGTTGAGAAATGTAGAAGGAGTTGCGCACAGAAGAAATTGTTTACGCCCGCCCGCCCGTCCGCCCATCCACCGACATACCTCAATCTAATAACCAGTTTTTTCCTTCGGAAAACCTGGTTAAAAATATCCCTGAAGTATATAAAATGTTTAAACTAAAAAGTAACATGACCATATTATATTTGGTTGAGTTATGGAAGTATGCCAAGAATTTTTTGGAATTTTGCCAATATGTTGTTATTAAGTCTAAAATGATATATGTTGTTATTAAGTCCTACTTAGGCCACTTCTTTTATATTTCTTGGTTTACAAAACCGGCGACCCGAAATATTTGTAAATTGGAAAAAAAATAAAACTGAAATTTCCACTTTTTTTCCCCCGATGCAAAAAAAATTATCCGATAAGCGCGATAAATATGAGTACGAAAATTCGAATATTTTTGAGTACGAATCTATATAACACAACATTCGGACTACCTCGGATAACTACCACAGTTCATGGTAAAACAAAAATGGCGGCGCCCTTGAGCGGCACTGTTTATTTCCAAGTTGATTTTGTTGGAATTAAAGATTTGCCAACCAGACGGGCTTTTTTAAAGGCTGCCGTTGATGAGGACATCGGCACGGCTATAAGCCGTATCCTTCCTCGAGAAGATTTAATGGTTTGATTTACGATATATTTGCTAGTATATTGTTAAATTGTATTTTTCTTTTCGTCGAAATGCTCAGCCGGGACCGGTTCGGACACACATCCGATCAGTATAAACCGGGAGAAGTGCTGCTTTATAACAAGCAAACGTTCCAGACACTTTGGCCATGTCGTTCTAAAGAGCTAGCCCAGCACTGACTTGGTGACTGAGGCTGTTAGAAATGTCATATCTGGAGTGAACTAAACTGTACAGTTCAATGAGTCATGAAATCGAAAATACTTCAACAGTACAATTGTTTTTCATCTTGATACAATATTAAACATTGTCATAGAGTTTGTAATTTTCATGCAGGTTCAATAGAAGAATGACACTATTTTTGACAAAATAGTGTTTTATGTGCACCATACAAGATTTTTTTTTTTTTTTACAATATACCTGATGGACCTTTTTGAGTTTTTTTTGTTTTTTTGTTTTTTTCGACCACCCAGTGGACATTTTTGAAAAAAAATTTTGTAAACCAAGAAAAAAAAAAGAAGTGGCCTTAGTTAGTTTCTTTAAAAATACCATATATGGATCCAATAGAAATGATCTGTTCATTGATGTTACTGTACTGTCCAAATTCATCTTCACATAAGGTCTCTGAGCTGTTGTCCTTACTTGGATTTAATGGGGATAAAGGTTCTGGTATTTTAAAGTCCATAGTTTCAATGTCCATGTGGATCTTTTGTGTTTTGTTGATATTCTTAGTTTTTATGTTCTTGGTTAGTTGTGGAGTACCTCTATTGTTGACGATTCTGAATGTTGTCATCTTTTTTCATATTTTATACTTGCTTTCTGTTGATTTGGGTGTGGTCCTTGGTTTGTCGATTTTGATACTTTCGAATTTTGTTTCATTAAATCCATGTATACTTATCGAGTGTCTTTTAAGCGAATCACGTCGTGCGTAATGCTTGTTACACCAGGAACAAATGAACTTTGTTATATGTACTCATCATGTGTTTTTTGATGCTGGTACCATCTGTTTTTATCTGTATAAACAATGTCGCAGGTTTCACATATTTTGTTATATCTAGGTTTTGGCCATTCTTCTTCTGTTAATTTTTGTGCATCAAATATTTCTTCTGATGTTACATTAGATTTAAACCGCTTGGAGATTTTGTTTTTAATTTCTTTATCCGTACTTCTTCCGTTCTTATTCCTAATTAATGTTTCTTTCGGTTGTTTGTATTATTATGTCAAGTTCATTGTGTCCGTTGATATTAAAATGGCGCGAAACGGGCTTGACGTTATTTTTACTTCTAATATCGGCTATATGGCCGTAGAATCGATCTCTTAGTGAATTGCCGGTTTGTCCTATGTACTGTAATTTACATGTTATTAAATAAATTAAGCTCACTGTTTTACATGTATGATGTCCAAGGATTTTAAATGTTTCATTTGTAGCGGTACTTTTAAATTCTGTAGTATTAGACATGAATTTACACGCAAGACAATTTTGTTTGCACGGGTAACTGCCATTCGAGAATTTATCGCTAGAAATGTCTGACTTCACTAAGATTCTTCTTAGGTTATTTCATCGACGATATAGTGCCACAATTTTTGAGCTCCTAATCAAAGTAGTGAAATTATTGTCACTTAATATGTTAAGATACGAGTTCAAAATTTTTTGAGCTGTTGGGATGTATGGATTGAAAGTAGTTATAAACGGAATGATTTTCTTCTCTTGTGGTTCATTTTTACTAACAGAAAGGAGGTTAGATCTATTAAGTTCTGATACTTTCTTTATGGCATTTCTTACAAGGTTTGTTGGATACCCTCTGGCACGTAGATTGTTGAATAATTGATCAGTGCATGTTTTATATGATATATCATTGCTGCATATACGGCGTATGCTGACAACCTGGCTGTAGGGAATGCTATTTTTCTGGTGCGTAGGGTTGAACGACGTGTAGTGGAGGTACTTGTGAGCATCCGTAGGTTTGGTATACAGAGTTGTTTGAAGATTACCATTTTCGTCTTTTATTATACAGTACTGGACACGCGAAACCCGCACAATTCGCGTATTCGCGACGAACTCTCATGCTTTATAACGCGAGCGAATTCGTGGCAACTTGAGACAATTGCCGCGAATTCAACTCGCGGCGATTTTGCCGTGAACATTTGCCGTGATTCGCGGGGAATAATACATGTTCATTTGTATAATAAATGTAGATCTATTTATAATTGTACTCTGTGAACTTAAAACCAGATATACATGTACAAGTACGAAAATTAATTAGTAGATCTACATGAAGTTGTATCAAGAAAACATAAGACATAAATTCAAGCATGGTCAAATTACCGATGTGATAAACTAATCCTGCGTAAATATTCCCGTACGACCTGGAAGAGTTATAGTGGATCACCGGGACATTTCGTTCTCTCGGGTGATCATTACTCAATTTATTACACGTCTGCACCCGTTTTAAAAATGTTAAAATATTTAATTGTTAGTTACCGAAAATTATCGCCGATTGTTGAAATTCCATAGCGCTAAAAGACACAAAAACACTCGCGCAAAAAGAAGCATCCATAAATAAAGGAATATAATGTTTCCATTGTTAAATAATAAATACAAAATTTACACACGAAATGACCTCTGACAAATGACTGGTCGGCTCTTCTAAAGAATCTGTGAATCTTTGATGTTTACACACCTGTAGTTGTTGCCGAATCATCAAAGAAACGCCGACACTCGATTGACTTCCACCTCTTTTTTATATATCAGAAAAAAACTGTCATTTCTTTTTGTCAAGGAATGATTACACATGTTTAATTATCGCTCAAGTAAAAAAAAATGTTGGATATTGATTGTGTCAATTATTGACATATTATTAATCGTAAGTGCATTTTGATTGTGATATTTTATTTACATTTTTATGATCTTGAAGATATTGTGCAATACTTGTGTCGATTTATAGTAATATAAATCCGTGCATGGGCTTAGTATTTAATCTGTGTCGTCAGTCATAAACAAACGAACATGTACCCCAAAGCACATTAAAATTACCACATGGTAAACTAGTGACCATGCAGTACTGTGTGACGTAAGGAAAATATCCTTCCCTGGTTGGTCGCTATTTATGTAAATAGTAACACCCTAATTTTATGCACAGAATGCCCTCGTTACTTTACATATTAAATGTGTGATTTAACTCCGATTTTATTTTTGTTTTCGAGGGAATTTTTTGGGTCGAATGCCCTGGCTGATTTGGCGGAAATAAAAAAATCTGATTTGCATCTTGCTACTCATCACCTACTCATGCACCTGGCATTTTTTACTCGTGAAATTGAAGGTAAAGAATGTCTCAGCTCAATTTAAGTGATAAAACTTTTACAATTTTCAACAATCATAATTAGCGTATTAGACGTTAATAATTAGTTACACCTGTGAATCGGTGCTAAATGTCGCTTTGCATTGTTCTAAAAATAGAATATGTGCGAAAGTAAACAATGGATTTTAATTACATTTGTATTATTATCAAAATAACAATTGGACAATTTGTTATCGTGCGTTCTTTGATGTAGTACCAATTACCTTTTGTAATTTCAATCTCGTTTTATTGTTAACTAATTTTCACTAGCACCTGATTGCTTTGTTTTAGTATACAAAATGTATACGCTGTACATGTTCAAATGCTAAATATTTATAGATATACATGACATTTACAAGATTTTTTTAAATTTTTAAAAATTAAAGACCACGGGAATGACCAAGTAGTACTTTCTAATACAATTATTGCTGAAGATTCGCCGTAAATTACGGCGATACATCGCGGCGATTTTTCGTGAACCGCCATGAAATTCGGCGAACTTGCATGCGGCGATGTTTTACCGCGTAGTGTCCCGTCGCGACATAGACTACACTCGCGGCATAACGCGACTTTTGCGGGTTTCGCGTGTCCAGTACTGTATGTACATCTAAAAAATGTTGGCGGATTTTGATAAATATTATCAATTTCTGATAATTACTGTAAAAGTCTATTGAAATGCTATAAAACTCACATGTCTAAATCCTGGATACTGATACCTGATATAGAACGGTTGAAAGTCGGACAGAAAATGTGCCAATAACGACACTGAATTGGGTAGCAACTTATACATACTAACAATTACTGGAAATGAATACAATTCTGATAAACAAATAAACAGATGGCGTTAATAATCGAAGGAATAACTTATTGATATAAATGGTCATTTCCAATTCAGCTTGACAGGCTTCGCAAAACTGCTGAAAAATTTGCCTGACATTTGGTCAGACAAACTTTCAATTCTTGTCTGACAGAAAGAACTTTTGTCTGACCGAATCTTCCTTGTTGAAAACCAACCAGAAGCGGCCATTTACCCATAAATTTTCTTCGCCTGGACTCGTATTCCTTTTGTTTCGCATTTTTTTCTTCATTAGATAGATTTACATTTTTTGCCTGGCGTAGCGCCATCGTAAAAATGCAGTAACACCGACATTTTCTTCCGAGTACAAGGTCAGTGAATGTCGTATGTATCTAGAATTTGATTGGACACTTATTATGAAACGGCAAATCAAAACTGGTTTTACATTTTTTTTTTATTTAAGGGAGAAAACTTGGTCTTGATCGGTCTTGGATATATCCCGGTATTTGTACCGAACATAAGGTCCAGAACTCGGAAAAAATATCAGACCGACCTGATTTTTGCCGGACATGTCCGACGGTCCGGCAACTATTGCGAAGCCTGGTTTGATAATTTGTTACTGCGTCATAAAAAAGGCGCTTTGCAAATTTCAATGCGTCATTCGTGTAACTATTGCGTCAAAAACGCAAGAGTTACACAGTAGCGGAATCACTGTGTGAGATCTGATATTTGTATAAGAACTTTTAAAATATTGTCCAACATTATAATAACCATTAGATAGTCATCAGTTAGCCACAGACATCGTCTTTAAATTGATAAACTGGATATTTTCCAACCCAAAATTTACCGTACAGTGCAAATTATGATTTTTTTGTTTTAAGCTGCTTGACTTAATCGCAAGTGGCTTTAAGCCTAGTCAAAATTAAATGTGTTTAATACAGCCGTTCATTGTTTATTTTCATATTGTCAAAAAAATTTGAACAGTTGAATAAAAAATAAAAACAATTTCCACTTTTCAAATATAATTTGGTAATAAACAGTAAATTGGTCATGTCGTTATAACAATAATTTATGAAACAAGTTTTTTACCACAACAGAAGATGACAAGACGATCTCGGATTTCGTTTCAACAAGCAGTTAAAAATTGCATGTGCGAAAAGTAAACGCTACCGCCATTTTGAATGTTTTGTAATTGTAGACTGGGTTTCAATAGAAGTACAAGAAAGACACACAACTGCCAAAAAGCGAACTTGACGAATTTCACTATCCCTTTTATTGTTCACACTTTGTTTATAGTGCACGTAAATTTACTTAAGCGCATTATCATTGGTGTTCTAATGCATTGAAATTTGAAAATCAAATCAATAGGAAAAATCTTGCTTTGTTTTGTATTTTTTAGAAATAATTACTACATGCAATTAATAATTATAACATTCTATCATTAGTCTACTAGAATTTTTTTTTAATGAAGCAAACATTTGGGTTATTAAAAGAAATCGAGTCATATCTTTAATTTATTTACGGGCACTTCATTCTCCTGTTTTTATGAACTATTTTCTGTGTTCCGGTTGTTAGATGTTTTTATATGTCGCATGTCTGTATGAACCATAACAGTAATTGAAATTAAAGGGTTTGCCGAAAATAACGAAAGTGAGATTTTTGGACGAAAAAGTGAGCGGGAAGTGAGGAAAAGTGACTTTTTTAAAATTTTAATTGTAAACGTTTTTAATAGACTTAAACAATTTAAAATTGCAGTTGTAGACGTATATTATTAGAATTACTTATTATTTTATTATAAAGATAATCTAATGGATGAATTTATTCGGTTTTTTATTTGCATAATTTATATCACACAACATTTCTTATATCCTCCTTTCGCTTACATTTGAAAAATTACGAAAGTGACTTATAAAAATATAAAAATTATACCGTTTAAAAATTGAAAATTATTATATACTATTATTTTACGTACAAAGTGGAGTATAATATCAGAAAAATGAAGTAATATTTACTTTCAAAAATAATCATTATGATGATTAAAGATCGCCATTTTACTATATACAAGTTTATATCAGAGATCTTCCCTTTGTCGCATCGCATTGAAAAATACGAAGTGGCTTTACAAAATATCAACTTACCTGTTTTAAAATTGAAATTTTGTATTAAATAAAATTGGCAATAAATTTTTAGAACGTACAAATATTTCAAAGTAATTATATTTATTTTTAAACATAATCAGATTATGAAGATTTTAACCCCGCCCTTTATTTGCATTACAACAAGTTAAAAGATCTTCTTTTCCCTACCCACATTTGAAAAATACGAAAGTGACTTATCAAAAAATGTCAAATATAGCGCTGAAAGAACGCTGTTTTCAGAAATGATTAATATATATATATAAAAATAATCGTTATGATGATTTAATATCCATGTATTTTTCATAATTGCTGTAATACCTGTTCTGATAATCTTTACTTTTGCCCACAATTTTGAACAATACGAAATGACTACTTAATCGGACGAAGTCCAAGTCAATATTCACCGATAATTAATGTTTTTTATAATAAAAAAATAAATGAGTCATTTTCATTATTATTCATGTTTTCATGGTTTGATTGGGACCTATAACTTGATGATGAAAACTAAGCACAAAATATAAAAAAAAAATTCCTAACTTATTAAAAAGATTGAACTTTAAACCGATATATATAGTAACGATATTTATAGAAAATTCCGTTGGATTACTTATTCCTTTTTTTCATAGTGACAATATTAAATTTTAACAATGATGGGAAATTTAAATTTATTTTTCAAATTAACATGTACCATTGCTTATCATAACCACCCGGAATGAGCAATAATAAACTGCCAACTTTAATCCGGTAACGTGCAAACGATATCTAATGGTGGTGCAGAAGAAAGGTCAATTTTCAATTGCTCCAAACTCCAATATAAACAACCCGGGCAAGTGTTCATCAGTTTAACATACCTAATGATTGGGAATTAATAATAATACTTTAGTGGGATTAAAAAGGTCATGCCGGCACCCATCGTTGTGTACTATCAATTAAAGTGGATGCGAAAATGAATATGACAACACGTGTTTGCATGTAAACCATTTCATCCTTTATTTTGTCCTCTTCGTAATAGATCATTTTTTAAAATATATTACAACTATTCACATAAAACCTACATAAAGACTCATTCGATTTAAGAATTTTCAAAGACATTTAGTAATTTGAAAACCCAATTTTTCAAGACTATTACTGTTTAGATTAGAACAAAACAGTATAATTACAAGTTAATATATCAACAAGAATATTAAATGTTAGGTAACACTATCGTTTAACAAAATTAAAAAAACTGCCCAAAAAAGACGAACTGCAAGGGAAATAGGGAGAAACTGTAAATCCCGTTGGCCCTAACGCATAAATTGGTATAATTCATGTTTTTGCCAAATATAGTTTACATAATAAATTAACATTTTTCTCTTAACATATTAAGTTTTATAAAAATGATTAAGTTACTATAGCTTATAACATACGTCTACAAACTGCAATATTATCATGAAATTCTATTTCAACGCTATAAACTTTGATATTCTGTAAGTCACTTTCGTCAGACTCACAGTAAGCGAAAGGAAGATCAATGTCTGAGCTTGATGTATTAATATTATGCTAATAAATGAAGATCAAAATCATATTGATTAAAAAGATACTATAGTTTTTTGATAATATACGTCTACAAACTGCATTATTAATATTAAATTTGCAATTTAAACGCTATATTTGATATTTTTAAAATCACTTTTCACTTCCCTCTCCCTAACATTGAAAATACCGAAAGTGAGCGAAAAGTATAAGATCTCTGAAATTTGCTATATAGAAATAATGGAAAATGCATGAATATTAAAAAACCTCATAATGATTTTTAAAGTTTAATTTTTTTAATTCTTTCTGAAAAACTATGCGTCTACAAACTTTTATATTAATATAAATTTTCAAAATAAACCCCGGTATATTGAATGTTTTATAAGTCATTTCGTATTTTTCAATGTGAGCGAAAGGAAGATCTATGTAGTTGTATATAAGAAATTATGCAAATAAATAGCGATTAAATCATTCATATATAATTTGATTATTTTTGAAATAAATATTATCAATTTCTGATAATATACGTCTACTTAGAGCAATTTTAGTAACGTAAAATCAACTTACCAGTATATTTAATATTTTATATGTCACTTTAGTATTTTTCAATTGTGAGCGAAAGAAAGATTTTCTGAACTTGTGTATAGAAATTATGAGCAATAAATGGCGATTTAAATATTATAATGGATAATTTTTAAAAATAGATATTATCAAATTCCAAAACTTTACGTCTACAATCTGTTATATTAATATCGATTTAAATTAATCGCTATATTTGAATATTTTGAAGTCACTTTCGTATTTTTTCAATCTGAAGCGAAGGAAGATATCTGAACTTGTGTTATAAAAATAATGCAAATAAATAGCGATTAAATCATCATTAATGATATTTTAAAAAATAGGTATCATCAAGTTCTGATAATATACATCTACAAATTGTAATTTTAGTAAAAATTTCAATTAAAACAGAATATTTAATATTTTATAAGTCACTTTCGTATTTTTCGATGTGAGCGAAAGGAAGATATAAGAACTTGTGTATAGAAATTATGCAAATTAGTAGCGATTAAATCATCATTATGATTATTTCTGTTAATAAATATAATTATTTTCTAATAATATACGTCTACAAACTGCAAGTTTGTTTTAAAAGTCTATCAAAATGTTATAATTACTATTTTAAAAGTCACTTTCGCTCACTTTCGCTCACTTTCGTCAAAAATCTCACTTTCGTATTTTAGGCATACCGTTGAATAAATCTTGAAATCTTCATTAAGATTTCATCGTGCCCACATCATATCAAGAAAAGGACAATCTGACTAAGTTTCAGATCTATTTAAGTTATTTATTCATGACGTGAATACCCCGCATACCACTTTGTCAGAATCAACAGTGACCATTGAGAGCTCAAAGACAACCTCCCTGCAAAATCTGAGGTTACTAAGCCAGTTCATTGCTAAGTTATGTATTCTACATGCTTCAAATATGAAAATCAATACACTTTCGACAGGCATTCTTAAGCATTTGAGCAGACAAGCTTATTATAGTAAATCCCTGTGACCTTTGAAACAGTAACCTAAAAATCAAAAGGGGTCATCTACTAGTCATAAACAACCTCAATACCAAATATAAAGACTGTTGACCAAAGCCTTCGTAAGCAATTGAGTGGACAAGCTTTTTTTAGTCAAGGCCCATGTGACCTTGACCTTTGACCCAGTGACTTCAAAATCAATAGGGGTCACCTAATGGTCATGATAAACCTCCATGCCAAATATGAAGACTGTGGATCAAAGGATTCTTAAGTTATTGGGCGGACAAGCTTTTAGAAATCAAGGCCCCTGTGACCTTGACCTCAAAATCAAATGGGGTCATCTTCTTATCGTGACTAACCTCCATGCCCAATGTCAAAGGATTCTCAAGTTATTGGGCGGACAAGCTTTTTGAAGTCAAGGCCCCTGTGACCTTGACCTTTGACCTGGTGACCTCAAAATCAGTCGTGACGGGTCCTTCGGGATCATTGATGCTAGCACTATTCAGCGTTGAGAATTGAGTATCGCTTAAGCCGGTGCTAGGAGGCATGAGAGATGTTGCACGTATTCATTATCCCTCATGTACAGACTCAATCAAACCGAGTCTGCAATTCTCTTGTAATTTTGTTGTGATTAATGCTTCCAAGGATCACTTTGTTTCCAGGTTTTTATACTTCACAACAGCAGGTGTCAAGTGCTGTGTTGGCAGCTGTAAAAAGTTGCCCAGTACTTCACTTCACTGTTGTTATATTTTTCTGGTTGTTCGGGATCATTGATGCCAGCACTATTAAGTGTTAAGAATTGAAGTACCCACTCAAGCCGGTGCTAGGGGCGTGAGGGATGTTGCACGTATTCATTATCCCTCATGTACCAGACTCAATCAACCTAGTCTGCAATTCTCTTGTAATTTTGTTTGATTAATGCTTCCGAGGGATCACTTTTGTTTCAAGATATGTTTTTAGCTTAATGGGCAACATAAACATACTAATTAATTTTAAATTATTTTTTTGTTGCTTTTTGTGTGTTGTGTGTTGATATATTCGACAATATAGTATGTGCTTATGTATATTTCCTTGAATAAATCGATACGACACCCTCTTTATAAAATATATTGTCTCTTTTATGTATTTTACAGTATGAGTTTAGATCTTATCTTTTTAACTTACCAGTCTACGACATGCGGAACTTTCGTACTTTATCGCTGTTGTAAATGTTTTGGAAATGTTACTGAAACTGAAAAAATTGTATTTGATTTAATGGTCAGTGATTATGTTTACGTTTATTTGTTTTTAATTTGATTCTTTTTTCTCATACACTAACACGGGAAGGATCATCCAGCTTTCACCTAAACTAGCTTTTCTAGAAAGTATAACCAAAAATAGGATGGGCAAATTCAGTGAATATTTTGTTTATAATTTTTGTAGTTGAATAGAATAAGCTCAGCTGTCACTTGTCAGTGGTAACATATTTATAATCATTATAATAATGTCTAAAGATTCATTTTCAAGATACACTCTCACTTTTACACTAAATATTTGTCCTGTACTCATATAGACATATCACTTTATAATATAATTTTCATTTTTAGCTAATCTTTTTTGTGTTGTTTTTCCTATTTTGGTAGCTCAACAATTTTGTGCACAAGAGCTTTTTATTAACTAGATGATGGTCACCCTTGGTCAATACCATGTAATATCAGTTTATAACATTGGTCCGTCTTGCAGACGAAATATTGAGACATCTATTTAGGGGGAACTCAGACACTAAAGTTATCCCAGTAGCTTAAATAATTAGGCATGAACAGTTTGACCCATTTTACAGACTGTTTTTTTCATACTGTCAGACAGTTAGATAGAAAAATTATCTTGATGTCTTTTCGTGGAGACTAATTAGTTGGACTAACAGTGATATTACAAATATGTTCTTGCTTCGAATTGGCAGTGACTGCATATTTATTTAAGTAGGATTTACTAACTAAATTTATTGACAAGCACTGTGTGTTAATTTACGTAAACATTACATGCAGTTAAGACATGCAGTAACAAAAAGCACAGCAAAGTCATCTTGCTTTTATTATCAAACTCTGCGAATCTAAGAAAGTTTCAAACCATGACATTCCAGAATTGAACGCCACTTAATTTTGATAGGTAAAGAAAAAATGGTATAAAAATTTTTAATTATACTCTTCAAATTAAAAAAAAAAGTTATTTTTTTGCCAAAAAATTAGGGTCTGCGGTATGAAAAACTAAAAATCAGTTAACAGTAACCTTAACTGATTTTCTCTGTATTTGATTTTTACTACATGTGCATGCATATTTTTAAATGATCTAGCTTTATAATAAGACTTAATAGGTTAAGTTGAATTTGTTTTGATAATACATGTGACTGTACTAAATTACTTTCAGATCTTTCAAATTAATTTTATTTACACACAATTGTGACAATTATTATATTTTACTTTAATAGTTTTTTATATTCTCCTTAATAACTACAGATGTCTGTATGATAAAACTCTTAAATTATAATGTATAAAGATAGTAAGTAAATATTTAGTTTTCCTTTCATTTTCAGCTAGCATAATATTTTGCATATGGAACATTGATGGTTCTACTAAGGTGCCCACTTGTGCTTAAAGTAAAGCATGCAGGGACACCTGAGGTTTTCTTTCACCATTAAAGCTGGAAAGTCGCCATATAACCTCTGCTGTGTTGATGCGACGTAATGCCCAACCAAAACCAAAGAAAAGTTGTTAGTACAGGTAGTGGTCATTATAAATGAGATGAAATGTTTACATAAAAATGCAAAATGATATGTCACTTGCTTTGAAATTTCAAATGGTGTGGCATAGCCAAATGGTCACATGTCGGGCCAGTATTCTTAGACTTGGTCTCCATATGAGTATACATATAACCCATCAGAGGCAAGCAACTAATAAATTGAACTATTCCTTGACCAAGGATCTTAAGACTTATTGCTCAATACTGATTTTTTTCATGAACATACCTGATGGTGTGTCTTTTAGTTTATACCTTCCTACAGAATGAAACTAACATAAATTCTGTATTAACTAATTTCAGATGTGGATGGTTCGCCTTCTTGGTGCTGTTTTAATAACCCAAACATTTGAAGTGTCTGGAAAAGTTTCAAGATGTAAGTATTTGCTTTTCTTTGGCCCAAAAAAATGCCATTATATATAAGTTTTAGTTTCGCAAGTGTATAAAGAAAAGAGGAAAACCATGCTTAAGCAGTAAATGATGTAAACTAGAAAGTTAAAAATGTTTTCATTTATGCATTTTGTACAATAGCATACATTTAGATTCAAACTAGTCATAAAATACGAAGGAGAGACTCATAAAAGGCCATTCGAGAAATATACATTTTCTATGTTAGGAAAAAATTCATATGGTAACAGTTTTAAATTCTACAACTTCGCCAAAAAACTTTCCCAAAAACAACTTTTAGAATCTGTGCCTGGATGATAGCTTCAACCCTTCTCCTCACACCCGGCATTTTTGACATGACCATAACTGAAATTGTATTTAAAATTCCCCC
>NW_026859123.1:0-71206 GCF_026571515.1 Ruditapes philippinarum | reverse complement strand
AGACTCAATCAATACCAGTCTGCAATTTGTGTGTAATTTTGTTATGATTAATGCTTCCGAAGGATCACACTTTTTCAAGATCTTAAAAAAGTAGACAATATTCTTCAGGGTGCTTATACAGTATTTAAGTAAATAATACTGTATAGTCACCTTTAATTATGATATCATGTTGCTGGAACATTCCATGCCATGACTAGTAGCGAAAGGGCTAAAAAGTAAAAAATACGTGTGTCCTTTAGTGAAACGAAAACATATGGAATATAGAAAGGAGATCAGATATTTGAACACATCTCAGGATGTTTTTTTCTAAATTCAAAATTTGACCATTACAATAAGTCTGCTTAAGCCGGTGCTACAGGGCGTGGACGGTTTCTTGCACTTTCAATTACTGTCGATAAACAGGCTCAATCAAACCGAGCCTGCAACATATTTTCAAGTTTGCGTTTTTTAGAGATTCTTTATTTCTCTCTATTTGAGCAAATTTAAGAAATGAATTTATAAAATTATACGAGCGAAAGAATAGTTATTCTTTACGCCAGTTGTCACCAGATGAATTTTGTACATTTAAGAAACCATTTTGGTTTAAGAATCAAAAACCGTTTCGGTTTTCAATTGAATTTCAGAAGACATTCTACAAAAGTATAGTCTGTAACAAAAATAGAGGAATAAGAAAAGATTCTGTCGTAGCTGTGTTTCGAACTTTCGACCATCCGCTCAAAAGAGAAAGTAACACAGATGTAGGTGTACATTCACTTGTGATCACTTTTGTAGAAGTCACTAGCAGTTTGGTCAATAGGTTCTAATTGCTAATCTGCAGAGATAATGTTAAAATAGTATATGCAAACAAACATATATGCATAGGCGTTCGAAAGTTTCATCATGACTGTGTATAAATAATAGTTGTCTATTGCACTTTCATGTCATTCAATGAACATATGTCTTATGGTCCCTACGACAACATACATATTTATGTTTCCCATTATTGAGAACATAATAGAAGCAATAATACAATAACAAATAAGATTGGGTTGGAGGTTACGATAACACGTTGTTGAAATCTTCACAGCCGTTTGCAGAAAGTCAGCTTATCTGTATTTAAAATCCTTAATATAAATATTTACATTATTTTACATGTCCTGGACATGTTTTTTTTATTTCTCAAAAAAAAATATTTTGGAGTTCTGTTAAAGTTTTTAAAACATTACTCATTGGCAAGTTATTAACATAATAAAGTGACAGTGATTTAATATTTTGTATGGAAGACAGCTTAGAGACTTATAAATTATTTATTTATGTCTAAAATGATAGTTATAACCCATAATTTATTTTAGAAATAGTTTTTACCGTTAAAAACTGTTCTGTTTATAACATTATAACATGTATTATTGTATAATTTTTTGGGGTCCTTTCTGTTGAAAACATGCATAGTGCGTTAATTGGAAATACAGGTATTTGCTCATTTTTTTCTGGAGTTTACGTTTTGTAATGACAGAGAAAGGGTTGACGATAGAAATGTCAAATTATGATGCTCGTTCATTGGTTACTTTTCTTAGGGTTTCATATTGTGACAACAGAGAATGTGTTTTGATTTTTGCATAATTTATTATGATACAAAAGAGAAAGAACACCAAAACACTCGGTAGTCTGATTTATACTACAAATCAGACAGCCTCGTGTTCGATGCTCTTCCTATAACATATACCATAGAATGTGGAATGAATAAAAAATCTGAGAAAATTTAAATTATTAATTTGTTTTATTCTGTTTTGAAACACATTCTTTAAAAAAGCAAAGTTTTTTCTTCCAACGCAATCGTGAAATATAACCGTCCATTTAAGAAAAAGTCGTGCGTTTCAAGACGTGAAAGAGACAAAATCAATGAGCTAATTTGATATTATTTAGCTAGAACCGTCACGATTTTCAGACAATTGAATATGTTGAGTAATACTGCCAAAAGGAACTTCTTCAAGACCAATTGAATTCATGCCAATTTCACATTTAATCGTTCACTCGAGTACTGCTTTATGTCATTGTATCTCTATGTCTTTGTATATGCAGATCGAAGCTTCGTCTGCATAAGTCTTTAAGGTGATTAGGATTTATCGTCAATAAGAAATATTGCTATTCCACCAGAATCCTTTACAGTGCAAGTCGTTTACAGGACCAGTGAGTATTAAGATATACGGTAAATGAAAAACTTTGCAAAAACTGCAAATACTTAAGACAGCTTTCATTATGAATTTTGTCGGATTGAATGCTCTAATTATTTTTAGGGTATTTATTGTAAATTTTTCTTAAATATATAGATGAAGTAGTTGATGATACTACACTAAAACACACGCACACGCACACATACACACACACACGCACACACATACGCACGCACGCACACACACACAAGAAAGGAAAAAAGGAGAAAAGTGCATAAGTTTCATTTATTTTTTAACGTTTTATGTCTTTTTTGCGTTCTTTATGGATTCCGTTTTTCTCTATTTTATCAAATAAGAATATGTTTTGTATAATGTAATATAACATGGTGTTATTTCACAAACACGTAGTATTTATTTTATTTATTTTAAATTAATTACAAAAAACATCATCTGAAAATATTAACTACTTCTTCTAGAACAAAGCTTTTCTCAAACATTTGTCGATCAAAAACACCTGGACCAATGAAATAAACATTTATGTTCACTCAATTATTCATTTTTTTAAAAACGCCTATAACATGATTACTCTCATCAAGAGAAACATAGTTTATTTCTGTGTAGCGCAAATGTAAATGATATATTGAATGATTAGCTGCATATACTGTATCATGAACAGTGACAGCTTCATTACAACTGAATAAGCTCTATTGTTTCAACAATTATACCAATAGCATCGATTCAATTAAACTTACAAACATTGTCAGGCAGTCATCAATTATTGTTGACAAGCAATTAATTGCTGCATGAATTGAAATTTTATATTACTTATGTCATGATTAGGAACTGTTCACTATTTAGGAGAGAGGTCTCGATTCAGATTTGTTCACTATTAAGGTGAGAGTGTGTTATCAGCCGGATAGCTCAGTCGGTAAGGTCGCGGAACGATATTTCGAGAGTCCCCAGTTCGAGTCACGGTCAGGCTGCACATTTTTCTAACCCTGTGTCATTTGACGCCCGACAGGGGACCAGGGTGCCTGTATCGCTCAGAATTTAAATCACATAACTCTCTGCAACCCTGATAAATTCCAGGACGAATTAAGCGGGGGAATATGTCACGGTTCAGAACTGTTCACTATTAAGGAGAGAGGATTGTAAGCGGTCAGATAGCTCAGTCGGTAGAGAGACATTCGATATAACAGATAATGTACAAATATATTTATATCATGGTATAACATATTGTCTTATTTTATTTTGTCATAAAGATATTGACTGTAAAAAGATACACTGCTGTCCGAATTATAATTAAAGACTGGGAGAGCCATTTCAACTTCTTGAATTCCCGATTTCATCTTCATGAATTCACTCTTTGAGCTTCTAGAATTCACATTTTCAACAAACGGAAATTTCAGCTTCATGACTTTCTGATTTCAAATTCAAAAATTCATAATTTCAATTTCAAGAATTCTCGATTACAACTTTATGAATGCACAAATTCAAATTCACGAATTCACGATTTAAACTTCACGAATTCATGATTTAAACTTCACGAATTCACAATTTCAACTACATGAAGTTCAAATCGTGAATTCGTGAATTTGAAATCATGAATTCGTGCAGTTGAAATCGTGAATTCGAGAAGTTGAAAATATGTATGCGTAGTCATTTATAGCTTTAAATATTTAAATTTACACAAATACTATTTCCTTACTAGCCAGAAACCTTATACAATTAACATATTTTTTCTAGATAATGATTCACTCGCTGCATCATATCGTATCTAAATTCCGATTATATCTCTCGACAGAATATAAATTTTATTTAATGAATATAATCATACACATTAAAAACTTGCATAACTTAAACCTCAATGCATTTAACGGACAATTATAGTTAATTGTGCAGTTATACACCAATGATTTTTACAACCTGCAAATGGCTGGATTAAAAAAATTAAATGTTTGAGTTAAAATCTTATCCCATCTGCTTTCATGGTAACGAGGACGACATATTATGCTGGTAAAGCTGGAAATACCATTGGCAAAAACCAAACAAACATTATCAACATTAAAATAAAACGAAACATGTTGAACCCAGTTTCCCTATATTTAACAGATATAAATATTTGGCTAGTCCACTCTGTTACAAGCATGCCTTGTAAAAGATTTCTCATTATTGTTCCATAAAATTAAATAAAAAAAACTTTAAGTCTGATGTTGAACATGTGAACAACAAAGTTTTACAAACCTGTACCGCTTTCCTATCCATAAATATTCTCGGAATCATGATACAGTATATTTTTTATTATTTCTTTTAATGTTTGTTTTATACTTGTCAGAAGCGAAATTGAACGTAATGACGACATTGGTTAGACAGTTGCGATTAACGTGAAAAAAATCGTTATGTAAAACATATAAAACCAGTATATTTTAAATCAAGAGTTATATTTACTTTCTCTTCTGGTATTCTTTTTAAATACAAAGTGATATTAGTCAAAGTATTGTAGCTATTGATGAATTAGCAATCATTTAAAGCAGACCTGTAATACAGTTTTTGTTAAGCAATTAAAATTACGGTACTGTTCAAGAAAGGTCAGATTTTAATTGTATCTATTTTTTTAAATTATCTGCAAAACATTTTTTTATTCATTAAATCTATTCCTTTTTTCATTTGCAAAGATAAATAAAAAATATGATATGAATGTTCGACGGAACGGTTGAAAAAATATACAGTTACATCCACACAACTTTGTTTTTGATCTGTATCAATCAATACTCATGGAGCTCTACATATAAAGTATATTGTTGTAATCGTATATCTAATATGTAGACAATCTATTACCTATTTTTTTATTTCATTTCCTGACAAGGATAACTAATTTATTGTATTTCCTGGAAGTTCTAATTATATATACATTCATTACAAATTAGTTTACAGAACGACTCTATGAGACTAATTCTCGCTAATTTGATCTGCTTTTCTTTACTGGTTGTTTTTCTCTAAACTGACCACAACAAGTTTATATTATATATATTAAACGATAGTTTAAAAAATAAACGCTCTATGTATCACTATGCAAAAATGATAAAGTGATTAACAAACTAATTAAAATATAAATAAAATTTAGATTTAAATACCTGGCACAATAAAAATGATAATTCTGGTAAAACAGAGCGAGGGAATGATCTAAAACCTTGCTCAAATAATAATTTATTGGTGTACACATTTTGGAAACATATTTCCATGCCTGTAATGTCAAATACACCTCAGTGGAGACAATTTAGTCTAACGCAAACATGTTTAGAATGTTTCAATCAGAAAAGACCAGGAAATTATTGAAATGTATTTAGTATTGTTGTTGTTGTTTTAAACTCTTTTATTCCTTGCTGTTGCAGAGGAAGTTTTCAATATCCATGTAATACCTGTTCTGTTTATATTAAGAAATTTTCAAAACATTTTCGAATAATAAGTAACTTCTTATGTTTCTATATACTCTTAAAAAGAAAACACAGAAATAGTGACATATCACAGAGTAACTCTAAAAGCAGACTGGTAATTTGAAATAATCATTTTTTACAGCATGAGGTGTTATATTCCACGCTGAAGTTTTGTAAATCACCGAATAATGTTGATGATGATAAATATACATTTGATATCTGAGATTCCAACAGGTGTTTCTCAAACACACATTACAGCCATTAAGAAAACAAATGTCCAATTTACATTTATCAGATTCTATATTAAATGAATGTCTGATTCACATAAAATCTTCAGGAACAATGCAGAAATAAAAACAAATCTATAAATACGTATTGTAGAATTAAGTTAAAGATGCACTATGCTCATCTTTGAGAAAATATTTTAATCACAGAAATGTATTGAAATCCTGAGTATGTCTTATTTGAATAAAAGATGAATAAACTATGTATGGGAAGCTGAGTTCCCTATTACAGTTCAAGTAAAGTTGGTCTTCTAAAAATACCTGCCATTTTTTAATGACACTATTTATTTCTAGTGTTAACTTCTATAGTGTTAAGAACATACCTTCTTTGCGTGAAGTCAAAACATGTTTATTTTATATTAATGTTACAGAGATACTGTGTAGCAATTATCAATAATACCCGGTATCAACTTTAAGCATAGTATATCTTTAAGTTGTAGATATTATTCTTAAGTTCACGAAGTGGGCCAGGTGTTTTGTGAGACTGTATAATAATGTTTTAAAGAAATATATAGGAGAGTGTCAGCTGGTCGGTAGAAATCAGACACTCATGAAATTAATTTTAGATTTTTCTGTCTGGAAACCTATTTTGTCTTGAAATACTCCTAGAAGAAATATCATTAAGAACTGCCAGTAATGTTTATCATGGCGAATGCTTAATGTCATCTAAAGTATATCAATCATAGATGCCATTTGTTCAAAATAAGATTTTTTTAAAAAAATGCAGAATATGTAAAATAAAAAAGACACAAGAACTTGAATACCTTGCAACTTGAACAAAAAACAATAGTTTAAGCTCATGAAGCTTCACGACTGAAATATGGTGGCTTTACTCTATGTCACCTCTACATAACAGATTGTTATTATATTTTGTTTGAAATAGATATAATATACTTCTGAAAAAAAAAACATTGTTCTTGGATGTTTAATTGATGTATGCATTTACTGACCTTAAATAGAATTTGTCCGTTTTCGAAGAAATGTTAGCTTCTTGCTAAAATAGATGAATACAGAATCCCTAAAGAAAGCCCAACACGACAAAATTGAAAATGTTGCAGGCTCGGTTTGATTGAGCCTGTTCATGGACGGTACTGGAAAGTGCAAGTTACCGTCCACGCCCCCTAGCACCGGCTTAAGCAGAATTCAACATTTAAACGTGAAATAGTAAAATTTTGAATTTAGAAACATCCGCAGATGTGTTCATACGGCGGTTATCATGGAACCTTCAATGTGACACTTCCGTGCCATTCCATGAAAAGCGGCGTATGGTCCCCAAGTAATAAAAAGCGTGTGCCCTAAACGAGAAAACAATGGGCGGAACTAAATAAAATGGAATTTTGAAAGGGGATCGGAGGTTATGAAGCCTGCGTATCACAGATAAGACGTCAAAAGACAAATTTAAAAAGCAGGCAACATATCCTAAGGGTGATTCAACATTATTCAAGTAGGAATATTGGAACCACCCAACTAGAAAATGCCGAAAACTTGAAACTAAAAATACCACAAGCACAACAATAATGCCGTGCTGAACGATCTTCAAGGATCGAAAATATAACATCATTGATTAAATGTACGGGGAGACTTTTTACAGCCGCCACACGGCACAAATAACACGGATGTGATCATAAAATAGATGAATACAGAATCCCTAAAGAAAGCCCAACACGACAAAATTGAAAATGTTGCAGGCTCGGTTTGATTGAGCCTGTTCATGGACGGTACTGGAAAGTGCAAGTTACCGTCCACGCCCCCTAGCACCGGCTTAAGCAGAATTCAACATTTAAACGTGAAATAGTAAAATTTTGAATTTAGAAACATCCGCAGATGTGTTCATACGGCGGTTATCATGGAACCTTCAATGTGACACTTCCGTGCCATTCCATGAAAAGCGGCGTATGGTCCCCAAGTAATAAAAAGCGTGTGCCCTAAACGAGAAAACAATGGGCGGAACTAAATAAAATGGAATTTTGAAAGGGGATCGGAGGTTATATGAAGCCTGCGTATCACAGATAAGACGTCAAAAGACAAATTTAAAAAGCAGGCAACATATCCTAAGGGTGATTCAACATTATTCAAGTAGGAATATTGGAACCACCCAACTAGAAAATGCCGAAAACTTGAAACTAAAAATACCACAAGCACAACAATAATGCCGTGCTGAACGATCTTCAAGGATCGAAAATATAACATCATTGATTAAATGTACGGGGAGACTTTTTACAGCCGCCACACGGCACAAATAACACGGATGTGATCATAAAATAGATGAATACAGAATCCCTAAAGAAAGCCCAACACGACAAAATTGAAAATGTTGCAGGCTCGGTTTGATTGAGCCTGTTCATGGACGGTACTGGAAAGTGCAAGTTACCGTCCACGCCCCCTAGCACCGGCTTAAGCAGAATTCAACATTTAAACGTGAAATAGTAAAATTTTGAATTTAGAAACATCCGCAGATGTGTTCATACGGCGGTTATCATGGAACCTTCAATGTGACACTTCCGTGCCATTCCATGAAAAGCGGCGTATGGTCCCCAAGTAATAAAAAGCGTGTGCCCTAAACGAGAAAACAATGGGCGGAACTAAATAAAATGGAATTTTGAAAGGGGATCGGAGGTTATGAAGCCTGCGTATCACAGATAAGACGTCAAAAGACAAATTTAAAATTGCATGATAAATGATAGCATTCCAGTAATCAGAATATTGTATCATAGTTTGGAGACCTTTCTGTTGAAAAGGTGTCAGGGTTAAATCGTATACATATACATGCACAGTACGTTAACTGGAGTGCGGGTATTAGTTACCCGCACTCCAGATAATGACCGTGGATTGGTTCATTTTTGCCGGGGTTTACATATTGTGACGGCAGAGAAAGGGAAAGGGGCAGAACTGTCATATTCAAATGCTCGTTCATTGGTTATTTTTTTCTGGGGTTTCATATTATGACAACAGGGAACGTGCTGTCATGTTTCACTATGATACAAAAGAGAAAGAACACCGAAACACTCGGCAATCTGATTTATACTCGGGGGCTACGCCCCCTCGTACAAATCAGATAGCCTCGTGTTTCGGTGTTTTCCTATTACATGTAAGACTATTTCGACATCTCTGCTGATTGTATATCAAAAGAGTCCGAATAAAATAAAACAAATCGTATTAAGGAAGAGAATCAGCGTATTCAGCTGTAATTATAATTGCACTAGCATATCTGTATAAGTCCACATATCCGTTATAAAATACTCAAATTCATTATATAAAATAACTACTGCTAAAGTACAAAATATAAATGTGTTGTTATTTCATTCGAAGCAAGAATTGCAGAAAGAATAATAAAGATTTTAAATAATGGAAATATTTAAAAAAAAAACTCATTTTAAATAATGGAAAGCTTTTCGCAAAATCTAAACTGGTAAATAGTGCAGGTTTTAAAAGTACTCGTATTCAGGCGCATTTGTGACATTAAATGTGCTCCCTAAATACATAAGATAAATTCTGAAGGAATGTAATAAATCTTTGATAAATCTTTATACGATATGCTTGTTATTCGTGAACATTTTGATATTCAAAGATTAAATTATGTTTCAAAGATTAAAGGAAATATGTGTTCGGTAGCTTAATCTACTTTCATATTTCAAGTTACAACAGGTGCTGAAATAGACTTATCATTGTATTTTTCAAAAACACATATTTTTTCTCTTCACTAAAATTATCCAAAAAAATTTCATAATAACTAATATGTTATTTGTTTAAAAATGTGAGATTGATATTCAATATTAAGGAGAATTTGATATTTAATACGAGCAGATATTTTTATTTAATGATATACGTTACACATTAATGTTTCTAATTATTCGTCTGATTACATGTTGGAAGTTTATATGGGATTAATTAAGATCAAATTAGCATCATTAACTGGACATCATAAATAACCCATGACATAGGAATCAGCTTAACTGAATCCGGATCACTAAAAAAAACTGGCAATAATGTATATGTTACGGAGTCATATTAGCTTATTATTTGTTGAATATTGGCTCCCTTAACTCCCATTGAAGCTGATTTTATATCAAATGTTGTTCTTATAAAAAGATTTCTCTCTGTGCCACAATATGCGTGCAATGCAGCTGTTTTAGGTGATTGCGGTCGATTTCCAATGTTTATATTGACTTGTAAACCTGCTGTTTGTTATTGGCTTAAATTGTTAAAATTACCAAAACATAGATATGTTTATAAGTGTTATATTATGCTAAAATCATTAGATTCCATAGGACATACACATTGGGTAACTCATTTAAGAAAAAAACCTTATGTCAAATGGTTTTTCATTTGTATGGAATGCACAATATGTTGTTAATGAAAAGTCTTTTTTGTCTGAATATGGGCAAAGACTTAAGGACCAATATATACAAATATGGACCAGTAAATGTTTAAATAGTCCAAAACTGATTTCTGTAAAAAACTAACTATAACGAAAACATATACATTTAAACTATGTATTCTAGCACGACCCGCAATTTACCCTATTTAACATAGAAGGACCGAAAGTGTCTGTTATTTAAAAAATAATATATCTCAAACAGTGATTTTAAATGGGTACGTCACATGTCTAAATGTTACGTTACATGTCTGTATATAGAACGCCAACAGCGATTTCTTTGGCATAATAGCATATTTATGTTCACTAAGGAACATGTTACGTAGCCATTAGACATGTGACGTAACCACAAAAATGCGACGCGCTGAAAATAAGAACGAAAAAAAATGGGTGCAATTAAACTTAATAACAGTTACGACAGCATTTATTTGTTTTTGTCGTGTTAGAATCGAAACAAATTATCCAAGTCGGTGATTTCATTGCTTGTTAGAATCAATGTTTGTTGTCCGGATGCACATCATAATCATAATTATCACTAGGGCCACGTCCTCGTGATATAATTCCTCGCATCCGATCACCAAACAGTGATTTTATTTAGCTTGTGATATATCATTTCTTAAATAACATACAGTATAGAGAAATGACAATAACTTTTTAATCAAAATTTATATATGATCAGTTAAGTTCAGTAAAAAACAAACTTTTTTCTTTAGCTTTGAGAAGATTGACGTTTATAAAATATGTTACAAAACATTCGTTTAACTATATGTGAAGTCAACGCTTAAATAAAATAAATGTCAAGTAATAACAAAATCATTCAAATAAAACAATACAACAATTTTAAATGCAATAAACAAAGAATATTGATCTGCACATGTGATACAAAATTCTTCATAACTATAATACAAATAATAAGATTTAATATGAGAAAAAAAACTGCATGTATACCTACCCAATAAATATGTTTGAAATATGACAAAGTTATACATTGAATACAACTTTTACATTGATGCCATCAGGAGATAAGGTGTTAAGCTTATGCATCTAGTATGGTATGCATAGTTTTTGCCTTTCTTTTGAGTATCAAATTCAATATAAGCCACAAATATAAAGTAAAGACAAAAAAACCTACATCCGCGCAGTTTTAATTCGTTCCATACTGTTAACTGTCGTAACGAAATTTTCATTTGGATATTCCAAACATCAATGGACAGTTTAAATTATATACAACTTACATTTCATTCTAGAAATCTAGTAGGCTAAAGACTACACGTATCAATAAAGTTATAAAAAAACGTTTAATAGTGAATGTGATTGGTGCTTTTTACGTTTACGTAGATTGAATTTTTCACAAAGTCAAAATGATAATTCTGCTTTTATAAGTTTATTCGAGGAAAACGTCTACAAACTCAAATCAATGTACTCCTCTATAAAATCAAAAATTACGACAAATAATACGTGATTTAATGATTTTTCTCGTCAATTTGGGTCAGTCAAGGGAACTGTCTGCCAGCTTATTAAATTTTAAGAATACTTTAAAAAGATTCGTGTGGTTAAATTTTGAATTGAAATAACAATATTCCGATTGTCAGCACACACATTAGCTATAGAAACAGGCCAATGGCACAAAACAAATAAAATACTTTGAAATGAAACTCCATTTTTATTGGAATATATTGAATATAAATACTTAAAATAAAATACATTGACAATTATTTTTGGAAATATCCTTACATATTGAAATGTATTGAGGTGTGAAAACAGTGATAGCTAGTGTTCATTACGATAATTTAAACGGTGTTGGTCACTAGACCAAACCTCATGCAAAATACATTTTTTTTTAAATTTAACTACAATTATGTATTGTGCTATTGCAGAGTTGTACATAAAAAACAAGACAGTAGCTCATCTGATAATATATTTCAATTTTACACCTAATCAAAATGTCAAAGCTGTTAGTTACTCATTAAAAATCTAGGACAGCTGATATCAAACAGTTCGCATGGTTTAAATGTCATAGCTGACAACACAGGACTGAAAGTAGGTCACTTGATCAAAATTAGGACTGGTATACGTATTTCGGTAATTTTAACATTCTTAGTGTAATTTAAATTAAATTCGTATACTGTCTAACATGACTACCATTGTGTTTAAAGTAAAATTAATCTAAATAACCCTAAGAATGTTACATAAGCTCATGCTGATGTTTAAACAGTTCCAGGCGTTAATGATTAGGTAAGAACAATATCATGATATATTTTAATGCGTCAAATCTTAACATTGTATGTGCAATATTTTCGGGGAAATTGTAGCAAGATCTACACGTATATTAAGATTTTAAGTTATTGTAAATGATAATTTGTTATCTGAAGTTCTAGCAGGTGTATACTAGACATTGGTTATCATCTTACGGAAATATGTGTTCGTAACTGAACGATGCAAGTACAAAAGAAAGGAAACCGCCATTAATGGTTTCGTACTTGCCCTCTCAGCCAATAAATGGATAACCTGACGTATATGCAGTTGTCAGAGCTTGTAGTTAAGTTAAGATGTTAGGTGTGTTCTCAACCGTTAAAATTGTTGTTTCATATTCCCAGTACAATTATTTGTCATTATGCACACGAAGATAAGCTGTATTACATTATAAATCGCTTTGCATAATGTTAGCTTAGTTAAGCACAAATTTGCTTAATTTGAGCATTTGTGATAACTATTTGTCCAGCGTCCATTGTCCGTCAGTGCAACAAAAGACTGCCACAGATTTACGTGCAGATTTGAAGGTGAAAAAGAAGAAAAAGAAGGTGGACGAAGGATTGCTGGTGACATTATGGAAGCACTGAATTCCTAATTAAGATGTCGTCAATACGAATTATATTGTTATTATTCTCTTTCTATAATCATACTTAAAGATATATTATAGATATAAGAAAATATACAGGACTTACAGATTCAATAATCTAATAGCGCATACAAAAATCTTATGTTTAAAGTATCAATACTCAATAGACGACTGTTTCAAAGGTAACTTTAATTGAAACAATACAGTGTTTACGACAAAATTACCCGTGTATTATGCAATATAAAACAATTGGTACTGTATACTTCATTTGATTATGTGGATGGCAAAATGGTGTCAAACAGATGGACACATGACTGAATGTTTTTACAGCTAGTCTACAATAGCATTCAACAGGAATGCTTTTGTACCACTATGATAATTGTAATTTTATCACTTCTAAATATACCTCTCCTATCAACGTTCAAAACTAATTTAATAAAGTGATATTGTGGAACGCATTTGTCTAGAATTTGAATTTTTTAAGATTACCTCGATAGAGATAGCCTTATTTCGCTATCCATCTTGGAAATGTTCTTAACTCTTAATATTTTGTAAAATACTATCACATATATATGCGACTGTTTGGCACCGCTGTCAAATCGGATACAACGAGGCAAACTGAAAACTAAAAACATTTTCATGAACATGCATTATCACATGTTTCGACATTTTTTTCCAGAATATTAATTCACTTTGAGTTTGCATGCAGATTTTGTTTGCACTCCATAGTAGCAAGTTATTATCACCCGCCGAAAAGGCAGCGGGGATATAGAAATAGTCTCCATCTGTCCGTCCGTCCGTCCGAGCAAATATTTTGGGTTTGTGGGCTATATAACTGTAAAGAGAACAAAAGAGAACAATAGGTTCATTCCGTGATCAAAGGGCTTATGGGCTAGTAACTCTTAAGAAAACAAAGAAAATAACAAAAAATAGCCCCTAAAACGTCCGTCCGTCCGTCCTTCCGTCCGACATTTTTGTCCAGAGCATATCTCAAAAAATATTTAAGGTATCAACCTAAAACTTCATAGGTGGATAGACCTCATTAAGGAGGAGTGCAGTGCACAAAAATGATAAGTCTACCATGCATAATTTTTTAGTTACTGCCCTTTGTTATTTTTCAAAAATAATTTCTGTCCAGAACATCACTCAAAAAGCCTTAGAGATATCAACATGAAACTTCATAGGTGTATAAATCGCACTCAGGAGGTGTGCAGTGCACAAGAATGATAATTCTACCTTTCATAATTTTTAGTTATTGCCCTTTGTTTTTTTTTGTTTTGTTTTTTCATACTTAATTTTTCACCCGAGTGGAGCATTACTCAAAAAGTTTTTGAGATATCAACATGAAATGTCATAGGTGGATAGATCGTATTGAGGAGAAATGCTGTCCACAAGAATGATAACTCTTCGCTATATAGTTTTTGAGTAATTGCCCTTTGTTCTTTTTCATACTATTTTGTCCGGAGCTTGTCTCAAAAAAGTATTTGAAGTATCAACTTGAAACTTCATAGGTGTATGGATCTCATTGAGGAGGAATGCAGTATTAATTTTTGTCCAGAGAATAACTCAAAAGGCCTTTGATATATCAACATGAAACTTCATAGGTGCATAGATCTCACTCAGTAGGTGTGCAGTGCACAAGAATGATAACTCTACATTTCATAATTTTTTTGGTTAATGCCCTATGTTATTTTTTGATACTTAATGTTTCACCTGAGTGGAGCATAACTCAAAAGTGTTTGAGATGTCAACATGAAATGTCATAGGTGGTTCTTTTTCATACCATTTTGGCCGGAGCTTATCTCAAAAAGTATTTGAGGTATCAACTTGAAACTTCATAGGTGGATTGATCTCATTGAGGAGGAGTGCAGTTATCAAAAATGATAACTCTACCATGCATAAGTTTTGAGTTATTTCTCTTTGTTATTTTTCAAAATTAATTTTTGTCCAGAGCATAACTCAAAAGGTCTTTGAGATATCAACATGAAACTTCATAGGTGCATTGATCTCACTCAGTAGGTGTGCAGTGCACAAGAATGATAACTCTACATTTCATAAGTTTTTAGTTATTGCCCTTTGTTATTTTTCATACTTAATTTTTCACCTGAGTGGAGCATAATTCAAAAGTGTTTGAGATGTCAACATGAAATGTCATAGGTGGATAGTATTTATTGAGGAGGAATGCTGAACGCAAGAATGATAACTCTTCCCTATATAATGTTTGAGTTAATGCCCTTTAATCGTTTTCATACTATTTCGTCCGGAGTTTATCTCAAAAAGTATTTTAGGTATCAACTTGAAACTTAATTATTAAGGTGGATAGATTATACTGACGAGGGGTGCAGCACACAAGAATGATAACCTACCCTGCATTATTTTCCAGTTCTTGCCCTTTGCTTTTTTCAGCCATCAGTATTTACATAGGTTTCAAATCTGTAATCACTTCAACCATTAGTTTTCATTACCAAAAGACCTCTCAAAATTGAATTATTCTGCTCTACTGCATATACATTCTTCCAATGAGGAAACCCATTCGGCGGGGTATGGCCATGTTGACATGGCTCTTGTTTTGTATTGATCCACATTTCGGACATCGACGTTAAAAGGTCTATAAGATCATCAAGGCACTATTTCCTGTTAAAAGTGAATAATATTATGTTATAATTTTCTCGATATCTTTATGATTATAATCAATGTCGATGCTCCCTTTTCCTATTTATACCCCGCCATAAAATGGCCGGGACATATAGTATTATCCTGTTCTTTCATTCCTAAATTCCGTCATTCCGTCTTCATCCATCAGTTTCCGTTCATTATCTTGGTAACGGTTGCACACATTCTTCTCAAATTTGACATATGGATATAACATAGAAAAGTTCAGGTCAAGTCCGACTTTGCAAATAGGAGATGGTCAAATGATTTTTGACAAAGTTGTTGATAAAAATCTCAGTTTCCGTTCATTATCTCCCCAACAGTTGTACACATTCAACACAAATCTGACTAATGGATACATAAAAAAAAGCACAGGTCCAGTTCGTGGTTCAATGATTTTAAACAGAGTTTTGCCCCTTAACTTTGAAAACATATAAAATATTCAGTTTCCGGTCATTATTTCTAAATAATTGTACACACACAACTCAAACGGATTTGAATGAACAACATGGCTTGACAACATTAAATATATGCCTTTTCAATTTGGTTATGGATACGTATGGATCTCTCATGATGTCGGGAACGACTCAAATTAAATTTATATGCTTAAGCAACTCTTATTGATTGTTATTTATATAACTAGCATAATATTGTTGATTCTTCACCAAAAGCCTAACATTACAAGTACTTTAAGTCATGACAAATGGTTGAACTATATTTAAGTTCATATATAGCATGCATATAGAAGAGATTTTCTAAATTTTGCTGTTCATGTCATAATCTTATGGTAGAAAATGGTAGACGTACATATTGGAAAAAATATATATTTAAGATATTGTTTTCATTGCTTAAAGACAAATTATTGAGTATGAATATCATTTTGCTTCGAATGTTCACAATATAACAACATCACAGCTGTCTATTTTAGATATACATGGTAATATTACTATTTCCATCATTTATTGTATTCTCTCATGTCATTGGTAACAATTGAAGAAGACATTTTTATCAAGCAATAAAATTAAGAAAGGAAGAGCTTAATACTGTAAATAATTGTTTCCATTATATTTAGCTAAAATAATTTTGCAATTTAACACTCTATAGTTTGATAATATAGCTGTACCTTGTAGTTTGGTTCAGAGGCCTTTATAACTAGAAATAGACTAAGGTAACTTCAAATAGAATAGAAGTACATTCGTTCATAATAATTATTTTTAAATCATAAAGTAAAATATGATCTTGTGGCCTGTTAAAGCCGGCTTTTATTTATTTCTATGATATAATTCTAAGGAAAGGCTTTAAAACATTTTAGAACAAATGGCACACAGAGGGAATCTAACATTATTTCAAAAGAAGTACGAGTGCCAGATAATTCGTTATTTAAGGTCAAATTGCCACATTATATCTGATTTGAAATACACTGCTCCACGTATTCAACTCGATGATATTTTTATTTGATATGTCATGTGGCAAATAAGCACTGATTGTTTATGTGTGTTTCTGTTTTATATTTAGTCACTCTTGACATGTCTTGTGAAAGAACACGTCATAACTGTTAACAGCTATAGGCTTTTACCCGTTACACCTATAATTAACTTGTATCATATTGGATTTTTTTAATATTGATTCGCTTTAATGAGGATAAATTGAACATAGATTATATATCATTAATTTTGTTTAACAAAAAATCAATCTATCTATCATATCAAAACGATTGTTCATCGGTACAAAGTAACTCATAAAAGATTTGCAGCCAAGAGCCTGAACAAATTAAAATTGCATTACTGATTGAATATATATAAGATTACCTCTTAGAAATGAAATAAATTCTTGAAGCTATCTTCATACATTATGTCATGTTTCTCGTGAAAATGATTTAAATGTAAAACATTCAAAGATATCATTATTAAAGATTAAAGGAAATATTTAGGTGCATCTAAATTATATCAATCTTAACATGTTGAGAGAATAGCTTTTTTATTGTTATTTCATACAACACTTCTTTATTCATTTTGCAGTTATAACTGTAGGCCATTCACATAAAAAATGATAAAGTTAAAAAGATAAATAATGTTTAAGATAGAGTGAAAACAATTTGTGGCTATATTTTTCATTATCAGGATCGCCAACGTGTCATAAAAACAAGATTATAACGCAAACAGACATTTATCATATGCCCGCTGAGTGTTTTTGCACGGCCGTGCAATTATTTTGACGTTACGTTACTTGATTTATACAAACAAACCGTTAAAGCACAATAATTTTGGCGTTACTATAGGGGCGCGTTATTGGCAAAAATAAATAGTCTAACTAGAAAAAGGTTTTCTTTCATGCATGTGATGAAGAGAATATTATATTCGTATAGATTCATTACGTTTCTAAGGATTCAACCTATTCCCTTCAGAAGTTTTATAGAAACATAATTGCAAGCAAACACTGAACAAAAGCGGTATACCGACGCCGGCGCTTGGGTAATAAAAATTGCTCTCTCTCGAGTTTTCGAGGTAATAATGTTACAATCCTTCGTAATAATTCCGTCAACATAATTTTATCAGAAATGTTTTATATTGTTGTCATACTATGATTGAGTTAATTAAGTATGTATGATAATTTGAGAATACATATATTTGTAAGCAATCTGTATCAACTTATATGCTTGTATCTTTATGTGTTTCTTATTAATGTTATAACTGCAGATAAAACAGTAATGTTGAAATCAGAAGGAACAGCAATGCATCCGTACAAAATAACTTGCTAATATGCAGTGCAAAAGTAATACAAGATATCCAGTAGACTGACGTAAATTGAAATATCTTTTAGACATAATAAAGAAATGTAAGATATATTCAACTTGTCCATATCGACACAATGGAGACTCAAGTACATGCATATATTAATCGAATAAATGTGTGGTCAGAGAGCTTTGTTTAGTCCGAGGTCTGGTATGCATTGTTTGATCATTTCGCACACCACAGTAAACGAATATCTGAATATGTTTTCAGACTACGTTTTAAAGCGACACAGGAAGGAGCAATTTGAGTTTGAGTTAGAAATGTGTTATAGTTACTAATGGCTATAATGAAGCTAGAATCAGTTGTGATCGAGCAGTTTGTAATCCTGAGCACTCCTTAAGGGCTGTTGTTGGTCGGAGTCAACTGAAGAATGAACAAAGTCTTAAAACATATTCAGTGGTTAGATTATGTTTTATTTAGTAAAATAAATTACATGATATACGTATATGGCCATATGTGATAACAGTACTATCAATTGCCAATAGCCAAATGATTTTTGATAGACAATACATGCTTCAATTTGATCGACAATGTGACAATTTAGGACCACAAGAAATTATAAACGCTTATTTTTTAAATTTAAATAACAACCACTGATCATAAATTCATAATTACATCTAATCTAATCACACAATATTTAAACTCATTACTTTCCATACTTCGTGATAGAATTACAAAGATATAAGAACAAATTACTATAGGTAATTAAGTGAAGTCATTTCACGTAATAAGTTATGTATTCATTACATTTCTTAAGAGATGCTACGATTGTAGATTAGGTTGATTAACCTGTAGCGGTAATTAAATAATCACAATGAATTCTTTAGAGATAAATTTATATCATTAAAATGGAATAAATCTTCATGTTAGTATTTCTAAAGTTTGAAGAGAAATTTTGCTAGACATTCTATCAGATTTTTAATTACTTTTAAATAACATTAACGGATTTAGTTGATGAATAGATTTACTTTGCTATCTAAGATTGTAACAGGTGTCTATGAGAGAGAGAGACGGAGAAACAGCAATTGGCTATCGGCGATTTACCGTATAATTAATTCCACTTAAAAAGAGTTACATTATGTTTATAAAAAGAATTATATAGTTGATAAAATCTTTTGTTATAATAATAGTACAATGAAACATACGTATATACTAAACACGGATAGTAGACGTGAATGTAATAAAATTGTAAATATAATATAAAGCCTCATTAAGCTAACAGATTCCCTATACTTACCTAGTGATTCAGTGAAAGCCCCAACAGTTGATCAATTTCACAAGTAATGTAGTCTTGGCGGATGAAAAAAACCCGACTTATGAAATTTTGTCATCTCAACGAGTTTGCACAAACGCAGAACTTCATTATATAAGACAAAAATGTAGATCTTGATACTAAAGGTAGATTTTTATTCAAAGATACATTTTCTAGAATTAGAAGTGAAATAATCAGTGATCAAGCGGTTTCACCGTTGAACGGAACCTTCTGCCAATCAATGGCCGCTTTATTTTGGGTAAACAACATGAGCGACCCACGGATAGGAACAACGCACGACTTTTTTTACTTTTTCTATATTAAAGCTAGCACATAAACCGCTTAAACAAATCTTTAAAAAGTAAATCAAAGAAGAGAAAAAATAAGTTTTCGTTATTTAGTCTTATAAGAATTGTTGTTTTGTCCAAATGATGATTTTTTTCCGTAAGTAAATGAAAAAAGTAAAGAAAATAATTATAATCAAAATTCAATGATTCGACGGTCATTTAAAAGTCAATGCAATATCTAAATTATCCGTCATAACTGTTTTGTCGCAAGTGTGGTTTTATCTATATGAATCAAATCAATAAATCAGCAACAAAATTATGACAATCAAACCGAAATACTTTAATATTTTGACCTTGACTGTAAAGGGCATTGAAAACTCATGATCAATGTCAGTCCAACATCAAAGCATGTATTATACAAAATATTGTTTTGTGTAATTATGAACAAATCCGATGATTAATTACAAAGTACCAGCCACTTTTAGCGATAATCAGTGAAAATTAAATAATTTGACTTTCAATGTCATAGATGAGTCCAGGACTATTTGAACATTTAATATACATAAAGGTCCTGACCTGAGAGATGTATAGCCAATGCATTAATAAATAACAAAGTTATAGCCAGTTACAGCAAAAAGCAGCATTTCATTAATTTAACCTTTAAAGTCAATGTCAATGTCAGGTGAAATCAACCGTTAAGAAGGTCTTGTCAAAAATGTTGTTTTGTCAAAATATGTAGATAATCAATTTATTAATAATCAAGTTACAGTCATTAATATAAAAAAAAACGGTTCGAATGCAATAATTTCAAGGTCAAACTGATAACAGAGCCAGGGTCAATTTGAGTTTGGTTTTCATGAAGGTCTAATCCATTCGATAATAAAGTTATAGCCAGTGACAGCAAAAATAAAGAAAGAAAATCAATAATTTTTCCTTTAAGATCAATGTCATTTTTAAGTGAAGGTTGAGGTATGTTTAGTTAACTTGACGGTACATCCTTAAAGATAATTATGCTCAAGTTAGAAGACAATCCATTTATAGATAACAAAGTTTTGGCACTAAAGCAAAACACTAGCAAAAGTTAGACATTGGCATTGAAGGTCAAGGTAATTTATAAATGAAGTTCAAGATCTATCTGCTTAAGTTTAAAGTCGATCATAAGATATAAATATGCACCAGTCTGAATGCAATCTATTACGAAAGCAAAGTAATAGCCACTTATAGCAAAACAACGAAGTTAAGACATTTGACCATGAAGGTCAATTTCATTTGTGAAGAAGTTCAATGTTAGTCTGATCTACTAAAAGGTTATGTCCCAAGGGTTGTTGCGGCCAAGCAGGAAGACAAATCACAAAGAACTTAAATAAGTTCTGACCAAGGCAACGGCATCGGCAACACCGACATGACTATCGCAATATTTTTTTTCAAAAACAAGTCATGCTGAAATGACGGCGTCAATGTTTTGCTAAATAAATAACTTTGAATTAAGCTTGAATATCAAATATGATTTTCTTTGTCAGTAGGAAATATTATGTTTGATGAAAATCACTTAGACGTGAGAAAATTAAACTTCACCTAGAAATACAAAGCATTCAGAATGTATATGGAGCGCACCTTTGCGCAATTTTGTTACTTTGACTGTGTCATTTTGATATCAGGAATTTTACTTTAGGTTTAGAAATAAACACAGTTACTAGCAGCAGACGATAGAAAACAACATACTTTCGATCACTGAACAAGTAGAAATTGACATATATATCATTATAATTATTACATATTTATCTGAATTATCATAAATGTCATTTGTGCATTTAAATTGTTCTTTCTTTTTCTGTAAATACACTGTGCTCCCCCTTCCCCTTCAAATCGGAGGAGTCTTTTTGCTTATTGTATGAGAAAAGTATCGTTATGTATATAATTATATTCAGGTCAGATATTGCCCGTTTCAAGTCAAAGAAAATTGCATCCGGTTGAATCTGCTTTTTTCAATTAAAAAAAAATGGACACCTGTAATTATATTAATTAATTTATTGCTGCTCTAGAAGGAATGTTGGTAAGCTAAATTTGTAGAATATAATGTTCCTCAAATGGTATATTCAAACATCCTTCCTAAGTGTTTTTGTATTTGCAAAATTAATGAATCGTCTGACTTCACGTATGACGGTTTTTTTAAAACGTTTTTCTGCAACAGATAATTTGATTAGTTGTCTTTAAATAGATTATTAAAAAATCCAATAATCTGCTAGAAACAAAACAAGATTTACAGACGATCATATATATAAATATCTGCATGTTGGGCTTTCAAATAATGGATTATATTTGCAATAAGTTCAGCAACAGAGAACGAGATTAAAATCTAATTTTAAGATTAAATTAATAGCAATGCAATAAATCTTGTAATTTAAACGAGTAATACACTGTAATAGTGTTTTGTTTATGTTTTAATGTTAAGTAAATATATAAAAAGCTCATTATTTTGAAGGAGTACTTAATTGCAAAATATGCCTCTTTCTTTCAATTTTCAGCAGCAGGTGCAGGAAATAACTCGATCATTGTTTATCTTTTGAACACTTCTTCATTCATTTTGTCTATATAACTGCAGGTACATCGCATTAAGTCAATTCAATAAAAATAGAAAGATATGCGTCGCCACGCATATATAAAGATGTAGCAATACACTGAAGCAGGAAATCTCGCTCACTGAACGCATTACAGTAATAAAACTCTTCAAAGACATTTTTTTCTGTTTAGTAGAACCGAAGTATGAATTGTCAAGTTTCAATAAAATCACTATTCGGGATGCAAATTATTTCTTAAACAAGGCATAAGTTTTTTGTATGTATTTCCTAAGTATATTTGTTTTAGAAGAAGAAAAACGAGCTGCACTAAAATGGCAGTAAAAAATGATAGAGACAACTAAAATTTATTTATCTTTTAAAATTTGATTTTGCAAAGAAAAATCTGATGAATGATATTTTATTTCAATTCTTAAGAAGGGATAAATATGAGTTTTATAGCATGTTGATAATGATTTAGGGGATTTTAGCATTCTTATCACCAGTGAATTATTTGCTATAAAGTAAGCAAAAAGCAAACATACAAAATACTATTTCACAATCACTATAAACTAAATATTTGAAGAAAAGCAAAAGAAAGTTCAGGTAATTGACCAATGACTTACTCTTTGGAAATGACATCAGTTTAAACAGTTGCATTTTAAGTTTTGTATAAACTGTTCAGATACAAAATGCTATGCTAAACGTTTGTATACAAACAACTCCGAAAAATGACTTCTTAAACTCACCTACTTTTGGGAGTCGTAAAAATGTAGTACAAGATCACGTTTAGTACCTTTATTGTAATTAAAATTGAACCTCAGCAGGATGTGACGTCTACAACTATACGTCGCGTGCATGAGAGCATTACGAGCACATATATAAAATGCATGTCCAACAGGTTGAAGACGCTTTGGAATATTGCTAAGTAAAAGTTGTTAAAATATCATCTTCAATACATATAGAGAACAGTTCTAGTATTACTCTGGTTAAATTGCACTGATATAGATATTGTCAAAAGAAAAACAAAAGTTTGTTTGTAACACCATTGTTTTTTTTCTGCACGTATAAAGTCACGTCAAGTATTCTATCTTATGTATGTTCGTCTGAGTACATTTTCAATATTGTTTTTGTCAAGCCAATAAGTCTTTTTTCACCAGGGAATTGGACTCGAACAGGCGTTTGATGTGGTAAGCTACTGTCATTTAAGTTGAAGCATTGTCTAAAAACCTGATCTGAGGCACTGACATACGACTGCAAAATCGACCGAATGCTTAAAGAAACAAGAACTAATGTTGCTGCAATGCAGCAATTGAAAAGCTCCGCGCAATATATCCTACGCACAGGTCATTTTCTATTTAGATTACGATTGTACTTTAATATTCCGGATGTTTTGTAAATCGTTTACATTTGCGTGGTTACACTTATTGTATGCACTTCGATTAGATTGTCGACAGAAAATAAATTAGAAATATACTTACACTAATAAAAACTGAAACAAGCAAAGATAAAATAAATTATTAGAGAGATGGTTAACTGAAAAAGCTACCGATAATCAATGGACAGATTCGAAGACATTTATGCAGGCAAGAACATTAAATTACGAAATTAAAGATGGATATATGAATGAAATATTTCAATCATTCCTAGACAACTTCAACTCAATATTTGGTCAAACAATACCTAAATCTAAACAAAGAAACTGTAAAATATAAGGCTCCTTAATTATGGTGGAATGAAAAATGTACTTAGGCCATTTTTTCTAAAAGAGTTTCAGACTAATTCTATAAATAGATTTTCGGATTTTCACAATGTTAATTAAGGTCATCGTTTTGTAGGTTTCCAATTGATATAACCAGTCTTGCACAGCAATACATACATAACCCACTGCGTACAATAAAAGAATTATTCCCTGTTAAAGATAGAAATGTAAAAAATAAATTACTGAATTTAGTTGTTTTATTTTTGTCTTTAAAACTGCCTGTGTGGAGTTTGTTCCCGTTTCATTCATTAATATAACATGCTGCGAATCATCAACATTTGACTTAAATAATGGAAATCGGAAGGAATTCTTGGTTCCGAATCTTTTTAGCTGTAAATCGAAGGGATTTATTGATCTTAATCGGACCATCGGATAAAAACGAATTCCAAACACAAATATCTCCTCGCCTGCGGGCGCATTAAATTTTTGCATAAATTGGGAAAATCACGTGACCGGTTGCAGCTACAATCATAAACAATATGAATAGGTATTGTTGCAAATTCTTTTTACACTGACGAAGAAAATAATGTATATTGTTGGACGGGATCTCGGCGTTAAGACCTTTCTCTTGTTTTTTATGATTTCTGTCTTTTTGTAACATTTCGGGCTGCTGTTACAATTTGTAGATAGTGATATATTGATACAACCCAGATAACTCTGATTAAGACTTATACCGACACACCAGCGAGCCATTCCTTCGACTGATGCCTGGCATACAGAATTCCCAACATACAGTAAGAATATTTTCGATTTCTTATAAAATATGATTATCAAAATCAACAAGAAAAGGCGGCGTTCAATCAACGCAACCCCCACACGACCCAGCAACAGGAACCAGCGGCAAGGAGCCCAGGAGATCCCCAAACAAAAATGAAATAGGATAGGGCGCTAGGGAGAGCACGGACAGGCTTATCACTGAAATGTTACATAATAAATATTAGTAACGGACAAGGAAATCAAAATAAAAGTTAGAAATAAATAATTGTTTAATAGGCCCACTAAGAAAAAGGGAACACAACAAGACATACATTGCAAAGTGATCACTTCCAACAGCATTTCAGCAACTCAATAATGTGTGTTTGTATGTGTTCGTGTTTTATGTCTTGAAATATGTCCAATATGCAATCGCAACTTGAAGGCATCAACCGTAACCTAAAATGTTTGCTTAAACAGTATTTTCTTTTTTTACTGTCATATAAAGAACTTTATTTAAATGTGTTAAATCGATAATCTGTCACCATTTTAACTCCAACTCGAAGGGACCGTCAAATATTCATTTCTTCTGATTAGCCTATGATCAGTGTATCATCTCTTTATTTTTATGGCATTTGTTATCGAATTTCTTATTTAAACCGTCTCATTACCAAACAACATTCCTGTCTACTTACATAGATTCTGATTATTGTCAATTTCTCAAGAAGTAATTTTTTGAGTCGCTTATCTTTGCATGTCAGTGACAGTCACGTTCACCACTAGTAGACAACATCAATTATCAGTGATAATGCTTATCTAAAGATAAGATGAAAATATATCTTGAAATGTAATCTTCATTTTTACCCAAGACAAATGTAAATCAGAAAAGGAGACAATAAACGAGATCAAATAACAAGAACATTACAGTTTGATTTATTTTTATACAATAAGTTGGACTTAAACACGAGCGTAATATCCTGAAGCTATACTTGAAAAGAACTTAACTTTTACCGATTCAACCTTTATATATATAATACAAGATATATGACAAATCATTGCTAAAAATATATTTATATCAGTTGATGTTATCTCGACATGTAATCAGCTATAAAGTCAAATGAATTGACACAATGTCACATTTTATGAAATGGTGTTTTAAAACCTCCTTTCGAGTGAGTCGGTTTATGTCATCAACTGAATATCTTTACTGGTTTTCTCTTTTTATTACTTGACAAAAGACATTTCATCGTCATATAGTACCAGATGTTAGAAAGCTAGTAGTTTCCTTTTTATTTTCGTGTAAACCTTTTTTAAACATGGATTCTACACAAATATCTATTAGATTCAGTGATCTTCAAAGAGTGATTCAGACACAATAATAACTTTATCTATAATAACCACCATATGTAAACATCTTCTATCTTTCTAAATTCAAAATTTCACCATTCTCGTGTTAAATGTTGAATTCTGCTTAAGCCGGTGCTAGGAGGCGTGGACGATAACTTTCCAGTACCGTCCATGAACAGGCTCAATTAAACCGAGTCTGCAACATTTTCAATTTTGTTGTGTTGGACTTTCTTTAGAGATTCTGGTTTTCTCTATTTCAAAAGACACTCCATTGTACATAATGAAGAGATTTTTGAATCTATCGAATAGTATAACACATGTAACGTATGCCTGTATGAAATATTACAATTTTTTACTTATGACTGATGACTTATGTATAATAACATATGTCTTATGTATTATGACCTTGCATTTACCGTCACCTTCATCGTGATACCTTACCTTCCATTTACCTCGCCCACAACATGATACGATACCTTGCATTTAACGTCACCTTCAACAAGAAACCTTATTATTGATAAGCTGAGAATCTGGACTAAATCTAAACTTCAAAAGTGACACACATATATCGTAGACGAAGTCGATTTAATGAATTGATTTCAAATATACACATCTTAGCTGAGTGTCATATCAACAATATTTTTTTCTTTCCTTTGAACATTACACTAGAAATTGCAAAAACATGACATAAAACAAGATATGTTAAAACAATTGCAGATTTATAACTGAATAAAGTCATACAGTACAGTCGATCACGTATATTTTGCCCAAATATCGATCCTTAAAAGATAAAGTAACTAAATCCATTAAATTTACGTATCTTGAACAATGTACAGCGGTTCCTAACTTGACACATACACTACGTTTTTCTGTAGCTATTGGAAATCTAATACCATGTATTTTGCAAAATAGTAGTCTCATATTAAAAATAGAACATTGCAAATGAAAAAAAACACAATGCATTTCATTATTCACGACAATAATTATCTTTCTTGAAAATAAGTCAGACGAAACTAATGATTATAAACAAGGTTTCTCGTCAGCTTGTTTTTCGTTAAACATGCGTGAGCAGCATTCTAAATTCATCAGATCTACCTCGCATATTCTATACCACTCCTATATCTTTGCTAAGGTAAGATATTTTTTACGATGGCAACACATGCAGTTCCAAAGTTTATTTCATCATTGTTTTAACGCCTTTTAAAATGACTGGTTTAGAAACAGTGAAGACACTGTTGTCAAATGTCTTCTATTTCTGCTTGGAATGTTCGAAAAAATGAATATATGTGTTGATCATTCAAGTAATAAATGCATAAATAAATGTAATTTTATTGTTTCAGAATTGATGAAAGGGCTTGGAAGAAAGAGGATTTAAATCAAAATATTAATTATGTATCTCTTTTTTTGCAGTAAAATATTATTTTCTTATTGGTCTCATGAATAGCTTCCCTCTCACAAAATAGGCCACAACAGTGATATGTGTTAAACTCCATGTCGAATTAAGTTCGATACCTGAATAAAGTACATGTTTACTCTTAATGTATATGCATAATAATGTACAGATATTATCATTATAGCAATCCCTTATGATTAAATAAAGATAGGTACAAATTAAATATGAAACATCTATACATGTATATGTGTACCGGGTAATTCATAACATCGGCTGATTTAGGTGATAATAACACGCTAGTTTTACCCTGATAAAAAATGCATCCGTCCATTAAATCGTCTCAATGGACGCATGCATACAAATGTACTAATCTTAATAAAGATAGGGGGAATCGAAGGTATGGCAATTTAAGCTTCAAACGAAACGTCAACATACTCCTAAACAAATGTAGTAAAGATATAATAAGCATTACAAAAAGGTTTTGATAGTTGTAAAAATCAACAAACATGCTTTTTTCAATTAAAATATGTAAAATGAGACAAAAACGCCGCGATGATACATAATAAATTGATTTGTTCATGTGACATGTCTCCAAATTCATGTTAATAATTATAAAAAAATAAAGTAAAATATTGTGAAGTAAACGAAAAAGCAAAATGCACATTGCAAATGACACGTACAATCCACTTAATTAAATTACCACAAATTTAGTCAAACTATGCAAAATGCTCCTTAATGCCTTAGTCATGCAGTAAAATATATATTTTCCTTGAATATTGAATCGTTTTACTTTCTTAAAATACATTTTTGTGTGTGTGTACATTTCTCTACAGTTTGATTTTCTTGAATATAGTTTGGCACATCTGGAGGCATGCAGTTTTTTTAATACAGTATATAATTATATAAGTAAATTCTCGATATTTTGTCACTAGAATCATGGTGCTATCTCTAAAGATAATGCAAGATATGATAAAAACCATCCATTTTGGTAGTATAAAAAGACGTTGTATATCTTACATTATAATGGAGTGCATTTTGTGCATTGTTCTATGATATAATAATCTCTCGTACATTTGAAGTTCAATATATGCGAATGTTTTTCTCTTCAAGTTTTGGTTCATGTGTTGAATTGAGTTAAATAAAATAAACTGAAGTACACCTATAGCATTCATATTATTGTAGTGTATCACAAGCATTAAACAACTATAATATACATTAAATGCTCTTAATTATCATGAAAATACAATAAAAATGCTTAAATACGAATTAAAGAAATTATTATATAGCGTTATACCTATATAACAGTATTATCTTATACAGCTGTGACGTCAATAAATATCAGTTACAAAAGGCTGGTACATAACATACTTTCTGAGTACAGCGCCTTCAAATTAATAAAGAAACATATCTAATGGTCATATTTGGAAGAAAATATTTGAATTTTGAAAAATGATACTTCTAAAATGACCTGTATGAAAAAGAATACTTCTTCAACATAAAACCCGAATAGCACATCCACGATATCAAATCATTGGAAAATGGTTAAGACTCTACTAAGAATATCATCACAATATTTGTTCCGGGATATCCATTTTTGTTTAATAAAATATGTAAGCAGAATTGTAACCACAACACAATAGTCTGTTGTGTATAGAGAAGTATATAGTAAAATGCATTTGAAAACTAAACAATATTGATACAGTATAGACACATGTGAATAATATATAGCTACAACATAGACCAAGCGGCCTTTTAGGGATAAAAAGACATATGAAGGTATATATTTTTTATGTTTTATCTTATCAATAAGAGGGAAAGTTTCTTTTGAACATATAATCTTGGTCAAAAAGATGTCGGGGCAGCATGACACGTTCTTTTAATGTAGCCCTACGGTATCTTGGATTGTATCCCCATGTAATGTCACTAGTTGATTTACACAACAGTGTTAGTCATCTAGTAAAACTTAAGAAGCTCAAACCAGTGTGTCTTTAATAGAATGACACTATCCTAAACGAAATGAAGTAAAAAATAGTGTTACTTATAAATAATGAACTTTCGCTATCTTTTGCATACATTCTTACACGTAAAACATAATTTGTTTTTACAAATCAAGTTAATTGATAGTATATGACGAAGTAAATATTAACTACTTTGCATCGTCCGCGAAATTTGCGGACTCCTTGAACGTATATACAAATGTTTATTGGAAATCCCTGAAAGAATTCAATCGATAGATATCAAACTTTTAGCATTTACCATATAGTTTGTTGCTTTAATTATGAATTTGATATTCGAAGTAGGGTTTAACCGTTATGGGAAGATTCCGCGCACACACTTTACTTTAAATGCATTCATATTTCTTTCATGCTCTGTTAAAATTTTGCGTAAAACAGTAAAACGTTTGTCATTTGCTGATATGATTTTCAAGAAGGTTGAAAATAAGTATTTTATGTCAGTTTCAAAATACAATACATAAGTAATAATTCAAAAATGTAATCATGACTGTAAGACCCTTTTAATACGCCTTTGTCTTGCAAGCAAGCAAAAATAGACAACTTTATTTCTTTATGCAAAATATATAAAAACCGTTGGTTAAGAACAAGATTTCATTAATGCCTGCATGCTTTATTTGAAAATTATTCATTACATGCTTATGTTATCCCCCTTTAACCGCATTATGTGCGTGCGTGCGCGCGAGCCCGCGTAACAATTTCTTGATTTTAACCAAGCTTGTACAGTGTTTGAATCAAAGATACATCTCAGTTCCTTTCGTCAAACAGCCTTATTCCATTAGAGAAACATACTAATCTTTGTCCAATAAGATCGAAGTATTTCAAAGAAATCAAATACATTTATTTAATAAAAAAATATATAAGTATAGGATATCGACTGTTCATGTAAACAATTTCAGACTTAATTGGCTAATGTAATAAAATAAGTTATGCTTATCAATTTTATGAACATTGTCCTATACATAGTGCCAGCATGGCATCTTGTTTTAATAACTTGTGTATTGAACCTTCATTTTACACATAAATGCTTAAATATTCATTTCCTTATATCAACGGTGTATAGGGAAGTATATATTAGTCATCATGTAGTTTTTTCATGTAAGGAAGCTATCCAGCTAGCTTACGGAACGTCGGTGGTTCTACTCAGGTGCCCGTTCGTGCCTGAAATAATGCACGGAAGGGCACCTGAGGTCTTCCTCCACCAGTAAAGCTGGAACGTCGCGATATGACCTATACTGTGTCGATGTGACATAAAACCCAAAACAAACAAACAAAAAAAAAGTTGTTTCTTTTTTTTAATTCCTGTAATTTACATTTAGTTTCGCAAATCAATATATAATGCTAACTTTCATGACATTGTACTTTCCATGTCATTGTATGCGTATTAACCATGAGAATCTTGTAGTTTTAGTGATAAATAAACCTCTTTCTTCTTTTCCTTCTTAACTGTTTATATTGAAAAAGTCCATTATGTTGAATTTTACAGCAAATCATTGTGTTTCATAACATAATATAAGCATAAGAAGTAATGTTATAGGTTTATAATAGTTCCTTGAGACAAGACACAAAATGAAATAAGATAGAACGCATTTATTTATTTTATTTCTGAGTAAGTGCATAAACAGAAGATTTAAACAACATCTAAAAGAGGTTTTAAAATTTCTTAATGATATTTTGTCTATTTACATTGCCTCTTTTTGCCATGTCCAAGAATTTTGAGATAAACAGACATGCAGAATGTATTTATTTTTTAATGTTTTATTTTATCAATCACAGGTAAAGTTCGTTTGGAACATGTAATCTTGCTTAAAAAAATACCGGAGAAGCATGACACGTTCTTTTTATGTAGCCCTACGGTATCCTGATTTGTATCCCCATGAAATGTCACTAGTTGATTCAAACAACATTGTAAGTCATCTAGTAAAACAGCAGAAGTTCAAAACAGTATGTCTTAAATAGAATGAAACTATCTAAAACGAAATGAATCGCAAAAAAAATTATTGTCATTTATACATTATGAACTTTCGCTATCTTTTGCCTACATTCTTACACGCAAAACACACAAAACAATATTGTTTTACAAATCAAGGTAACTGAGAGTATTTAATAAAGTAAATATCAACTACTTTGCATCGTCTGCCAACTTAAAACTTTTATACTTAAAACAACAAAGCGCAAAGCTGTAACGCGTTCCCTTCGGTGAATAAGATTATGACAAAGAGATTATTGTGCCTTTATATAGTCTATATACGGAAGCTTCAAAGGGTCACCTCTTACGCGATCTTTTGTGAGAAGATTTACGCAAGTGGAAAAAATTAAAGCGCAAAGGCATGATATTATCAGTGTTTTCGCCAAAAATAATTCGAATAAACGAGAAAATTTTATGTAATTGGCCAAATTTTTTGTTGAAAAAAAAGAAACATTGCATATGACGAGTAATATTTTGACGAGAAATTAATAAAAGGTCTTTTTCGAAAAACATGTAGACGCAATACGTGATACATTTCACTTTTCGATAACAATTATGACGCAATACCTAATACATTACACCTGTCGAAAAAACATTTAATGCATTACCCTAATACATTTCGTTTGATGAAAAAATGTTTTCACAAAGCTTAAAGTGTAGTGAGCTTTTCGTTATATTTTTGGCGACATCGTCTTACCTTTTCACACACGGTGACTGTTATTTCGTAAAATTAGTTTTTCATAAAAAAGTGACATTTAGGCATATTATCGAATTCATGAAGAAAGTTTTAACAGTATTGGTATTATTATTATTATTATTACTATTATTAGTAGCAGTAGTAGTAGTGGCGGGGGTAGTTGTAGCATCAGAGAAGAAGCAGCAGCAGCAAAAGCAGCTTGTTACTGTAGTAGTAGAAGCAGTCGTAGTAGGTACTTGTAGAGGTACACGCTTTAATAGATTCACTTATTCAGCTTTTCATGGTAGCTTAATGTATAGTCTGTGGTTTTTTACAGACTCTTTTCCTCCGTTGTCCATCGTCTGTAAACAAAGTTGACGTTTCCCCTCTAGCGTTTTCATTTTTGTTTTGATTTTGACCAGAAGCTGTATTTTAATGTAAGCTAGATCAAGCTAGAAAATGGGTTATATCGGGTGAAATTCAGGGTCACAGTGACTTGAGAAATAACAAAAATGGTAAAAATTAGCAATTTGGCACACAATCCAAACACCATATGCCTTAGGTGTACGGAACCTATGCTATAATAACCACCAATAGGTAATCTTGGAAACATGTAACTTTGGTCTGGCTTGCTTTTTTACTTAATCTGTAATCTGCCATTGAAGTGGTCAAAATGGCTCAAAATATTATTTTGAGCTTCTAGTCACTTTAGTGTCTAATGGGGAAATCGTAAGCTCAGTCGTAAGTATCGGTCGTAAGAAAAGATCGCAGTTACGACCGTCTTTGTTGATAAAACGGCACCCAGGTGCGTAGTTTCAATATCGGAGACAAGGGGCCCCTTAAGGGAGACAAAATATCCATATTTCGGTCACTCTGGTTAGTTGCTATTTTCACATTTCTTAAGTATAATTAGTTAGATATTGTGTCTGGATAAGTTCTACAAATACCAAAAAACTAGTCCACATGACCTAAATGCCTATTTTGAGCTTTTGGACACTCCTGCAAGTTCATGTATCTACATATCTTTTGTATAATTGGTAAGAAGAAGTATAAGGGAGAGATCTAGGAATTTCAGAACGACCGGGTCAGTGGGGTTAATAACTGGAACATAGGGGCCCCTTTAATGGCTAAAAATACCCATGTTTAGCCTTTGGACACTTGTGTACATTTCCACGTACATAGTTTATAAAAGATAATAGTCGTATCAGGATAAGTTCTTAGAATGAGAAAAAAACAACAACATGAGGTCCATGTTGCTTTATTTGGTTCAGCTTTGGATGGTGGCTTTTGGACTTGGTTACCAGGGTGCCTACACTTCTTGTTCCGTGGATGGTACATACCTCATAATCATTGGCTTTGTCCGCAGCTAGAGTTATATTAGGGGCAGAGCGTTATAAAGTTAATGTAAAGGCTTTGTATACTATAGTTTTACCCCGATTGAAAAAGGTCAGCTTTATTAGCTCATGAGACACATTTTCACGCATAATATCTCTCAAATCCTCTCTTCTAGATAATGTGAGAGAGGCATACAGCAACCGACTACCTCAGCCACCCAGGTGGGATACGAACTTCGATCTGCCTCTTCGTAGGTGAACGCCAAAGCCACTAGGCCACAGAGACAGACAGACATTCAAATGTGTGTAATGAAAATAAATGAAAATGTCACTATTGTTTTGGAATCTATTTAATATTAAATATTTCCAAGATTTAACAGTTCATACTTTAATTCTAAATTCAAAATTTACAATCAAAATTTGATAACTGTAATCTACGAGGACAAAGAGTTAATTTAAAAATAATAATCAAACAGTTTACCAAAATACTTCCAAAGTATGATAAAAAGAAATTTGCAAATGCAGTAAATTGTGAAACTTGGGTGCATTAATTTGAACCATTACGAAGAATTGGAAATGAAATATTGGCTACCAAAGCAAGCAACAGGCCTACTATTCTACTATTGCTAGAACGTTCGTTGAGTGCAAAGGTTTTGTATGCAATTTTCTTCTCTAGTGAAGGTGTTGCAATTTAGTTGCCATTGAAAAAAGGCAAGTTTCACTAGAAATGAAATGCCCCAACTTATATGTCTGCCATTGTGAACGACGTTTTGACAGAAGAAAGGTAACAGTTTTACTGCACCCTTTTTATTCACCTATCTTGCCCCTTGCGACATTGTTTTCTTCCGAAATTAAAAAAATACTCGCTGGACATAGTTCTATATCACACAAGACAGACCAGACCTTTGGCTCTGCCTACTAGTAAACCCAAATCAAGATACGTGACGCAATTCGGAAATTGATCCATCGACTAAAATTATGCATTTCTAGTAAAGAGGAGTACTTCGAAGGAACAACATAAAGAAATTACTGATTACTAAATTTTCTAACATCTAGTTCCATAATATGCAATTCTTTTCGAACATTTCTCTTACTTAGATAGCGGTCACTTTTAGGCAAATGTTTTGACGGATGTAACCTACATTAAAAAGTACGTCACATGAGAACTACGCATTCGATGTTGAAAACAGTTTTAAAATTTGCATATAAGAAATTTCATAATTCTGAGTGTAATTAATTAGTTGTTTGAAAGAGTCGATTGTTGTTGTTCTAAAACCCATGAAAAAGCGTCAGTCTACGTTGCAGTAGTATTGGCATTAATGGCAATATTAAGAGCAGTAGCAGCAGAGTAGCAGTAGTAGTAGTATCAGTACTTTTAGTCGTGGTAGTAGCCGAAGTAGTTAAGTAGTAGGAGTAGTAGTATCAGTCGCAGTAGTAGTCGTCGTTTAGTCGTATTCGTTGTCATCATAATTGTTGCCGTTAGTCGTAATATGATATTTTATTTTTATTAATGTAATAGTTTAAGGTTATATTCTTTGCAAAAGTACTGGTATTAATGTTATTCAATGAAGCTGTCTTCTGTGAAAAATTCTAATAGTTTAATTTGCATTTTGATTACTTTCAGATACTTCTTGTGGTCGTTCATGTCAAATCGTCCTATGGTACGACACCAGAGGCTATACGATTCTGTCAAAAACCTTTCAAACTTTGATATGCGTATTCGGTAATGACTGGAATGTTTTTGTTTGTTCATCATATTGTAATTTCCAAAACCAAGATAAAAATAATGCTTAATCGTTTGAACTTGCGTGGATGTGAAGCAAGCAACCCAGATGATATTGCTCGTGGAATAGTACAGGTACATCGAGAGGGGAATTCCGGACTAGGTTACCAAGCAGCTGGGAGAATGCTGTTTTTAAGATATGGAATCAGAGCATATCAAAATACAGTGAGGATGTTTCTTAAAACGATAGACCCTTGTGGAGTAGTCAACAGGAAAGCAAGACTATTAAGACGTAGACAATATTTCAATCGAGGCATAAACTTCGTAATTTATGTCGATGAAAATGACAAATTAAAACCATTTGGAATATCAATTCATGCAGCTAGCTATTGATAGTTTTTCCCGAAAAAAACATATGGTTGAAAGCTGCACCTTCTAATATAAACTCTGCTTTTGTTGTATTCAATTTCATGCATCATGTAAAGAAAGACGGTCATGTACCAATAATGTAAGGGTTGATGGAGGGATTGAAAACTGTACATTAGAGAATTTTAGATCGCATTTAGAATGTTCCATACTGATAGCATGTCAGGGTACAATTCTGTTGGGAGATCAACTGCACTGCAAATCAAATGCTTTGGATTTTTTTTTCGAGAAACTTTACTTTTACTTGGAGGAACCTCTTTAAAGATTAGATTTATAAAAACCTATTTGATAATACCGATCAGTTGCATATCGAATGCCTTAGACTTTGTTTTTAGCCTTTCATTCTAAAATATCATCTTGACAATTTTAAGAAATCCTGGATTATAAATACCATTTTCACAAACTTTTCAAGAGTCTGTAACATGTGAACCCAACATGATGAATAATCACACGATGATGTTAAGTTGTACAGATTGTTCGTTTGAAATAAATTGTTCTGAAGAAGAATTGGAGAATCTGGTTTTGGTGTATACCGATGAACCACCTACTGAAATGGTGCAGTTCATTGTAATTCTGTCGGGGTTAAATGCACATTCCTTTCAACAACTGAATATTGCAGAACAAGCAAGCAAAGTGTATCAATATATTATCAACGCTTTATAATGGATTACTACAGAATAAGATTTAAATTGATTTGGTATCATCTGGAAATGGTATATGGGGTATGTGACAAGGGATGTAAATAGGCCATGTGGAGTTGTTCTTATTCTTTCTGTATTATGCACATGGAAATAGTTTTGATGGTTGTCAAAGTGTCATAGAATGGAAATGTGTCAAACTCCCTACAATTGTTCAAAAACATGTTTCTAAGGTAACAGTAGATTAAGAATATCAAAAACATATCTAATGTCAATTTGGCACATTTGTAGAGGTATAAAATAAAAATTGAAAAGTATTGTTTAGATGGTGAGAATATATTACTGACTAGAGCTATCACGTAAGGTGATTAAATGTTACATAATTCAATCAAAGGGAAATTATAGTTAAGTAAGTTGGTAAACAATGGACCGTAACTCCTAACTAAGTCTTGTATATTTTTCCCACAGGTATACCAAAACTTGTGTGGACAATAAATCTGTGAAACCTGTTCAGTCAATGTAATGCTCAGCTGAAAATCTAAGGTTATGGCATCCATAGGTATTTCGTTTTTGTTTTTTTCTTTGAAATGGTAGGAACGATTTATGCATGTCTCCAATAAAACATTTTGAATTAGTCTTTAGTAAACACAGCTTTGTTTATAAATTCACCTATAAGAACAAGATAAATGAAAAACTGTCTATACTAAACAAAGACCCGTTACTATTAAACATTCCCCATGCTTTGAAAGTGCTTGGTTTGCAAACAGTTTTTATTTATAATTTGATCTGGTATGTATTAAAAATAAAAGCTATAAGATCATCTTATATGTTGTATTTTCAATCCTTGGGGATCGTTCAGCACGACATTATTGTTGTGTACACATGTTATGTGGTATTTATGTTTCTTTCAACTTGGGTGGTTCCAGTATTCCAACTTGAATACCGTATAATCACCCTTAGGATATGTCGCCTGTTTTTTAAATTTGTCTTTTGGGGTCTTGTCTCTGATATGCAGGCTTCATAACCTCAGATCCCCTTTCAAAATTACATTTTGTTTAAGTCCGCCCATTGTTTTCTCGTTAAGGGCACACGCATTCTTTTACTTGGAGATCATACGCCGCTTTGCATGGAATGGCACTACTGTGTCACATTAAAGCTGCTATAATAACCGCCGTATACATGTATGATCACATCTGCGGATGTTTCTAAATTCAAAGTTTTACCATTTTCGTGTTTAAATGTTGATTCTGCTCAAGCCGGTGCTTGGAGGCGTGGACGGTACCTTGCACTTTCCTGTACTGTCCACGAACAGGCTCAATTAAACCGAGCCTACAACATTTTCAATTTTCAGTTTCATGTGTTGGGCTTTCTTTTGGGATTCTGTTTTTTGTCTCTATTTTATTGTAGTATTTAGATGACAATGCCCCCGAATTCGCTTTCGGACATAGGTCAAAGGTCATTCATGGCTCATGGTAATATAATTATAAGTCAACAGAAAGTTCTTGTCAAAATGGCTGTTACGTTTTAATATGAAGTAAATCCATTCATTTATAACAAATATATGGGCAATGTTAGAGTATCAAAGAATTTGACCTTCAAGTACAAGGTCATTCAGTTGTCAAGGTCAAATAATTATAGGTCTGCAAGAAAGGCCTTGTCCAATCGGTTATTGTGTGCAATAAGGTAATTTCGTGCACTTATAAGGAAGTTATTGGCACTGTAAGGTTATTGAGATAACCTTCAAGTATAGGGTCAGTCAGGGGCAAATGCCACAAAGTTATAAGTCAGCAGGAAGGTTTTGTCCAATTGAGTATTGTGTCGAAATATGAAGTTAATCCGTGCACTAATAAAGAAGTATTGGCCAATGTTAAAGTTTTCGGACGGGGTGTTTCCATTATTGTTCTTTAAGCCACATAAAAGAAAAGAAGCCACATAAAAGCATTGCGGAATGAAAAGGGTCAAAAAAGAATTTACTGATGCATATTGTCCTCCTAGCCGTTTAACAATCGATTTGTTATCTCGGACTGACTGACTGACACTGAAGGACGGATAGTTCAAAATCTGTATGCCCCCTTCGGGAGCATAAAACAATGTCTACATGTCTGACACATCTATCCACAAAAAAATCACATCACATTTAAAACTGTGTTAATTCAATTTGTTATTTTATGACAGTTTTTATTGTACAGAACCATTTTTCAGATCGACTTTTTTGAATAAAAAAGATCGAGCAATTATTATAGATTGCCGTTGCCGTCCGAAAATTTTAACGTTGGTTCAATTCTTTTCTATTACGGAAGCTATTGATTTCATATTTGGACACAATATTCTTTTGGGCAGAAACTTCAAAAATATTATTATGAAGATGAACTTGATTCCTAAATGACATTGTCCTTCAGTATTAAAATTTCAAAATTGATTTAAAATGGCTATTACTTTTCTTATCGGTGGATTAAATTTACGCTCGGACACAACAATCTCAAATATATCCTCTATCACACAAAAATCTTTCGAAATTTTATTTTTAAAATTTAAACAACAATGAATTTCAGTTAATTTTCACGTACAAAACATAATTTTAAATTTTTAAGATGAAAACAAAATGTATAGAAATGAAGATAATAGTATAATCAATATGCACTTAATATCTTATTATGTAAACCTACATTTGCCTTGATAGTGTATATTTAAAGAGACCACCCTTAAATAGAGAAATATAAATATGACATTGACAACTAAATGACATTTATCATCAGGGTCATTTTTTTAATTGTCCTATATGGTACATAGTTTTATTTATAGATTGATTTGATTCCCTGCGGTCTGGAGACCGCAGGGTATTGGTACGCGTTTAACTTTTGAGGCATGGAGGAGCACGTGACCTGTTTTCGGTACATGGAGGAGCATGTGATCTGTAAACCGTACATGATTGGTTTACCTTTTCGTAAAACCTAGCTAAATACCGTGTGCCGGTACGTTACGGATTTACCTCTAGGGAATTAGTCCGAATTACACATAATTAAGAGTAAAAACTATTAAGTGACATTTCTAATTTTCTATAATTATTTTACCGTTTAAGGTGGAAAAACTTGAATGATGTGTTTGAAATCAATGTTTATCAATGTTTCTTTAACATCTATCTCAAATTTTACAAACAATAAATTGAAAATCTACAAAATTAAAATTTTCGTAGTGGCATCTGCCATAATAAATAGAGATATTTTGTAAACTTGTGTGTTTACTTAATTTTTTTTGCTCGGAATTATTCATAAAATGGTAGGCCTATTTAATCATTTTCTTAAAAAGAAATAATTGTTTTATGTTCGACCTTCTCAAGTCTTTGGTCGCCAGTTTCCAAAGACCTTCTTTAATCCTTTGATCGATTATTGTCAACTATATTCCTGATACAAACGTTTATTTATTCCCCCAAACAATGTTGAAAATAGCTAAATGAAATATCTTTATATCATTAAAAATGTTCCCCGCCGGAAACCATTTTACTTGTTTATTCTTGAACACAAGTCGTATGAGACCACCTTCACATGGATTATTATAAATCTGACCTTGACCTATGATTGACCCTTTTAAACCAGCTTGTTATAATGTTTTGTTGTCTAATTGATGCATATGTGCGTGAGAAGCAGCCTTACAGTTACCATTCTTGCAGCACAGAAGCCTAGCATACTAAAAGTAAGGAGTATCGCAACCTTATTTAAGAATTCAAAAAGGTTTTAGATGTTAAGTGATTTAAGGTGGGCAGAATTTAGTTAGATTATAGCAATCAACTAAGCGCATTTTCACAATTTGTTACCTGCAAATGAGGTAAACACCGTTGCTGACCTGTCACACACATGCCGCAAAAATAAGGAAACATGGCAAAAGAATGGAATTTCTTGGTCTGTCCATGCATATGGTACATATGTCTGGCTCTACTGGTTCTAGGTCTGCCCGAAAAGTAATATGTACCATAAAACACTATAATGAGACTAAAGACAAATTATTTAACTTTCAATACCTTTTTAATTTTATGAGCACGATCAGTATTTATGACTGATTTGAGATATTGTATTGTTTTCAGTACATTTTAAAGCACTGTAAATGATTCCTAATGAAACTAGAAGCTGATTTTTTCCCTTTTTTTGAGAAAAAATGCTTGCCTCTTCCAAAATATCATTGACTTACGAGGTTAAATGACGACCTTGTGAAGATAAAAATGAAATACAAGAGGGCCATGTGGTGTGGTCATTTTTGCCCATCGGGCCATGATGTGAACAATCTTAACAGAGATTTACTTTGCAATGATACTCTGTAGCTCCTTTGGTGATGAAGTGGACAATGTTTGATTAAAATTCACATCGGAAACATATGTGTCTCTCGGGTGTGGTCAGTTTAACCGAAAGGATCGTGTTTTGAACAAATGTAAAATAGACGTCAACTAGAAAATGCTACACACTGGTCCTCTTGTTCTGGAAAAGAAAATACTTGACGTTTGTCCTGTATAAGTCTATAAACTTACTGAGTGACCCCATGTGAGGGCCCTTTAACCCCAGGGGTCATGATTTGAACAAACTATCTAAGCTCCAGATCTTCTGGTTCTTGAGTTGAAGGTTTTAAGATTTTATGCTATTGGTTGCCATGGTAACCAGAGTTCTGCATAGTATTCAATAAATTCTTTGAGCAAATTTGGCAGAGATTTATAGCAAGAACCTGTAAAATTTGGATGAAATCAGCAGCTCTGTTGACCCACAAACTGACGGACGCCGGATATTGTGGCGCCGTTATATGATTTAGGTGAAGTTCAAAAGCATATTAAACTGGTCATGCAAAGCATATTAAACTGGTCATAATAATTATTTTTTACTGCCAATGAAAGAAAAAAAAAGAAGAGCGAAAAGCTAATAAGATTTGTTTACATCAATTAAATTATAAAACTAATCCAGTTGTGATACCTAGATAGTATACTACCTATAATACAGGTCTATGAAAACATGTTTTGTAGATGAAAGGCTGACACGCAGTATAAAAATACTAATCTAAATTTTAATTGAATCTTTCTAGGACAATCTTCTAGCTTGAACCCACATCTGGGTTGCTAAATAAAAATAATACAAATGCGTTTTATCACCAGTTTAATGTGTTTTTGAACTTCACTTAAATCATCTAGGAAAAAGCGAAGGAGAATACCAGACACTTTACTTATTGCTCTAACCTGACAGGCTGATGATTATACTCAGATGTTAATAATAATATTGTATGATTCTAATTACTTTAATTCGTATTTTTTTTAAATGGCAACAAGCAATGTAATAGGGATGTAATAGGAAATTGTTGCACGTTAATTCAACACAAACAAATTCAATCGCATTTTCAGTGGTTTAAGCATGGATTCCAGTATTTATTTAATGTACAAAATCCTTGTTTTCAAAAGTTTAAAAAAAGTTCTAACTAAAGTACATGTAGATAGAAGATCTCCACTGGTTATATTATGCATCCAATTTCTGCGAGACTTTGCCGGTATGTAGTCTGAAGGGATGAATGTGTTTTAGAAAAAAAAGCTCAAGGTATCACATGGTATCGCGGTAATTAATTCCTCGCGTGGCAGGTAACATTAAGTGCCAGACGTAGGTAAACTAGTGTACATGTATATGAACTAGTGTATATTGCGTAGCAAATCTTAATCAAATATTTTATATTAAACACTATTTGGAAAAATTGAAGTTCATAAATCATAAACATCTATAATGAATGACATTGATATCATTTTTTAGCCATTTGGTCATAAGGTATTTAGGTGGAGTTCAAGCATGGGCAAGAATGTAGATGGTCCCGGACTTTTAGTTCATATTCTAAAGCGTTATTCAGTATGAATAGCGGCTAGCCGTGGCATAATGATAAGGCCTGCAAAAAGGAAATGGAAGTGATTTCATGTTTTTCGCCGGTGACAAAAGCAATTAAAACAAACACAATCATACATAAACGCACACACACGTACACACACGCGTTCATGTACCGTAGATGACCGAATTATAATTATTGATTATTTTATTGGGTCTTTATCTCATCGAACACATTGAATGTGCGTAATAAGATTATTACTGAGACTTCATTTAAAATAATCAAGTTAGATGTGGTATGATCCAGTGATTAACTCGTAAGACTAGTAATCTAACGATTGCTGGCCGCGTGGGTTCGTTCAAACCCAGTCAGTGGCAAGTCGTTTTTACTGTTAGCAAATAATTTTACAATCATTGCTCAGCACTGGTTGGTTTTCAGTTCCAGTGTCAAATCACGCATCGAGCTTTTAAAACGACAGAACTAAAATAAATGTGTATAACCTAAAAATAACCAAGTTAATATCTAATTGTATGACGCTAGTACTTACAACAATATATACAAAATAAGCAGTCTGATACAAATAGATTTTTGTCGGATTTTACGTCAGGAACATAAATTGTGATTTTTCAGTCTTACTGGTGGTGAAGAAAGAATTTCAGGCACGAACGGGAACCTGAATAAAACCAGTGACGTTCCGGTAAATTAGTTAGAGTATCTTCCTCATATAAAAGAATATTAAGTATCTTGCGGGATTCGAACCCAAAGGTAAGGGGCAAGTAGTTGGACACAAATACTAAAAGCAATATACTGATTACTAGCTCCGTGAAACTGGTTTTTAAAAAAATCTAGTATTAAAAATCTTTACAGACTCACAGTAATTTTGAATAGTAATTTATATTTTGGGTATTCACCAAAGTAAAGTTTCAAGCAAGTTTTACCCGGTTAAATTAAAGTCCAGAAATACCTTTGATTTTATTTTGAAAAAAGGCAAAGTAGACAAACAAATAGAAAATGATCATGACAAAAAATGACAAAAAAATAGTCTGAAAATCACCAAGTTTTATATTTTGTACGAACTATGTACAGTTAAATCAGTAAAGGGATGTAACAAAAAATGGCTTTGGTAATACATGTATTTTCTTTAATGTGAACTACATGTAATGATATGAAAAGTTCGTAAACAATTTATAAGATAATCAATACTTAAACTAATATTGATCAAGAAAACATAATGCTTTATGTATGTAACCAGAAACCAAGAAATTAGGCAGCCAGATTATAAACAAAGGCTTTGTGGTTATTATTTATGATTTCAAATTTCTTATATTTTTCGCCATTAAGATTCCTTTTGGACGGACAGGAAGGTCAATTTAAATATGCCTTTCTTCGTGGGCATTAATAATCATTATTGAATGCCTTCAAAAAGTCCAGTTGACTTCTGATTGTCACAATATGCAATATGTGTTTCGTTATAATACTGCACGTTTGTAACGTCGCTTTTCATTGGATAATCGTGACGTTTATATAGTTTCATATACACGGCTGCTGTCAATGTACTTTTTTCTCTAAAAAAAAGGAAGTTTGCAGTATTATAAATTAGTTATAAATTGTTGACATGTTATATTGCCGAATATAAACGGTTGTTTGCAACATAACCTCACCGGGTTATATTTACAAACAACCGTTTAAATTGGGCCATATAAACTGTCACCATTCTTTATAACTAATAATATATGGTGTGTAATCAAGTTATATCCGTTTTGTTAGCCGGAGACATTACACACAACTCACACATGGACGTTGTTATCAAATTTGCGCGTTGGCGTTCACGCCATCATCATAATAACTTTAATGTCATGTTGGCTGGATATTGAATCAAACCAGACATTTACATTATTAAAAGCCATTTTTAGAAATATTTCAACAATGAAGGTTTTATTTTTAACTCAGTATACAATTTTGAAGTAAGTATTTAATAAAAGGGTTATTTATCGTGTATGATAAATCTCACACGGATAATATAGCCCTCCCTACGGTCGTGCAAGATTTCCGCTATTGTGTATGTTAAAATATAACATTTCTCGACAAAAATATAACGAAAAGCGCACTACACTTTAGGAATTGCGCAAAATGTATTTTCATCAAACGAAATGTATTAGGGTAATGCATCAAAAGTTTTTGCGACAAGGTGTAATGTATTAGGTATTGCGTCATAATTTTTTTCGAGAAAGTGAAATGTATCACGCATTGCGTCTACATGTTTTTCGAAAAAGACCTTTTATTGATTTCTCGTCAAAATATTACTCGTCATGTGCAATGTTTCTGTTTTTGCAACAAAAAATTTGGCCAATTAGCTAATATTTTCTCGTTTATTCGAATTATTTTTGGCGAAAGTACTGATAATATCATGCCTTTGTGCCTTAATTTTTTCCACTTGCGTAAATCTTCTCACAAAAGATCGCGTAAGAGGTGACCCTTTGAAGCTTCCGTATCTATAACATTATTTCATCAAATAAAATTTCGTACCCTCTAAGAAAAATGCATAGTATGCCCGACTTTTTAAAAATTATATATTTATTCGCAGACACCTAATGTTTATTGGAAATCCATGAAAGAATTCAATCGATAGGTCTATATCAAACTTCTAGCATTTACAATATAGCTTGTTGCTTTCCAGAGCAATGTTGTATTTTTACAATTCTAACCGGAAAATAAATCACCTGACGTAAACAAACACATACATACCTGATATAATAACAGGTATTAACAGTTAAAATTTCACAATTTGATAGAATTCTACAATTTCATGCAGTGTTGTATAAATTTAACAAATCGTGAGTAAAGCATGTCTGGAAAAATCATTTAAAATAATTTGCAATATCAAGTCTTGTGTATTAACACACATTTTGAATACAGTATAATCAATGATATTGTATATCCCACATAACAACACGTGCTTTAATACTATATATACCTCACATAACAACATATGCTTTAATACTAAATATACCTCACATAACAACTCGTGCTTTAATACTATATAAATCTTATATAATAAAACGTGTCCAAATACTATATATATACCTCACATAACAACATGTGCTTTAATACTATATATATCACATAACAACTCGTGCTTTAATACTATATATATCACATAACAACTCTTGATTTAATACTATATATACTTCATATAATAAAACATGTCCAAATACTATATATGCCTCACATAACAACACGTGCTTTAATACGAGATATACCTCATATAAAAACACGTGCTTTAATATTATATATACTTCACATAACAACTCGTGCTTTAATATTATACATACCTCAAATAAAAACACGAGCTTTAATATTATATATACCTCATATTAAAACACGTGCTTTAATATTATATTTACTTCATATAACAACACGAGCTTTAATACTTTATATACCTCATATAATAAATCGCGCTTTAATACTATATATACCTCATATAACAACTCGTGCTTTATTATTATATATACCTCATATAACAACACGTGCTTTAATACTATATATACCTCATATAACAACTCTTGCTTTATTATTATATATACCTCACATAAAAACACGTACTTTAATATTATATATACCTCATATAACAGTTCGTGCTTTAATATCATATATACTTCATATAACAACTCGTGCTTTAATATTATATATACCTCATATAAAAACACGTGCTTTAATATTATATGTACCTCATATAACAACTCGTGTTTTAATAATATATATTCCTCATATAACAACACGTGCGTGGTTTAATACTATATATACCTCATATAACAAATCTTGCTTTAACATTCTATCTACGTCATATAACAACTCGTGCTTTAATACTTTATATACCTCATATAACAACTCGTGCTTTAATATTACATATACCTCATATAACAACTCGTGCTTTAATATTATATATGCCTCATATAACAACTCGTGCTTTAAAATTTTATATACCTCATATAACAACTCGTGCTTCAATACTTTATATACCTCATATAACAACTCGTGCTTCAATACTATATATACCTCATATTACAACTCGTGCTTCAATACTATATATACCTCATACAACAACTCGTGCTTAAATACTATATATACCTCATATAACAATTCGTGATTTAATATTATAAATACCTCATATAACAACTCATGCTTTAATATTATATATACCTCATATAACAGCTCGTGCTTTAATATCATATTTACCTCATATAACAACTCGTGATTTAATATTATTTATACCTCATATAACAACACGTGCTTTAATATTATATATACCTCATATAACAACTCGTGCTTTAATATTATATATACCTCATATAACAACTCGTGCTTTAATATTATATATACCTCATATAACAACTCGTGCTTTAATACTATATATACCTCATATAACAACTCGTGCTTTTATAATTTTATTTACCTCGTATAACAACTCGTGCTTTAATATTATATATACCTTATATAACAACTCGTGCTTTAATATTATATATGCGTCATATAACAACTCGTGCTTTAATATTATATATACCTCATATAACATCTCGTGCTTTTACAGTATATATACCTTATATAACAACTCGTGCTTTAATTTTATATATACCTCATATAACAACTCGTGCTTCAATATTATATATACCTCATATAACAATACGTGCTTTAATACTATTCATACATCATATAACAACTCGTGCTTTAATAATTTTTTATACCTCATATAACAACTCGTGCTTCAATACTATATATACCACATATAACAACTCGTGCTTCAATACTATATATACCTCATATAACAACTCGTGCTTCAATATTATATATACCTCATATAACAACACGTGCTTTAAAACTATATATACCTCATATAACAACTCGTGCTTTAATATTATAGATACCTCATATAACAATTCGTGCTTCAATATTATATATATCCTTCTTCTATTTCATCTTAATTTCTACTCTCAGAGATGCTTTTATATATTGATAAAAAGAAAATATGTTTTAAATGAAATTGACTATAACATGGTTATTCTGGATATAGAAATATAAAAAGAATAAAGAAAGAAATAAATAAATGAGTGTCATTAATGTACCTGATATTAGCAATAAAAAAGGTATCCATGCTTACTTAATAACTTTTGTATTTAAAATTAATAATTATAAAGATAATGAGGGATTTTACATAAACGATGGATGTGATTAAAGTTTTCTTAAACATAGCATTAATGGTTGATAATCACCTCGACAGAAATACAGCTTCATTAACTATTATCAAAGGTAGAACATTATTACACTAATGATGTTATGAAAAACAATCTCTTTTCTATCAAAAGCCTGTGATGATGAAAATATCTGTTTCATATTCACATTAGATTTTTATGGGAAATCAAGAATGCTTTAAGAATTCGATCAAAGAAAACACATTTTCTTACCTAATAAATTGAGTCACACGAATGCGTCATAGAGCTTATTATTATTGGCTTTTCTGATATCAGCTATATCAGCAAATATGCCATTAACCTATAAAAAAGAAATATTATCATTATATTTGGACTATAGAGGCCTCATAAGAGAGAATTACCTTCCTCGCTGGGTGTGTGTTTTACAGTCGTTAGTTTCATGTGCATGATTATGACAATTTACATTCACTTAAAGAGAGACATATATGTTCGATTCACCTTTGAAAACTATTGTGACTTCTTTATTTGTTTAAGAAATAATATATCCCAAACTGTGATTTTATCGCTCAATAACATCACTGTTTGGAGTTCGGATGCGAGGAATTATATCACGAGGGCGTAGCCCGAGTGATATAATGATGCGCATCAGAACGACAAACAGTGATGTTATCCAGCGATAAAATCACCGATTTGGATATATTATTTCGATTCTAACACGACATAAACAAATAAATGCTGCCGTACCTGCTATTAAGCAAAATTGCGCCTGATTTTTTCTGTACTTATTGTCAGCGCGTCGGATTTTATAGTGGTTACGTCACATGTATAATGATTACGTCACATGTCTAAATATAGAACGCCAAAACAGTGACTCTATTGCATAATAACACACACTTTCGGTTCTTCTTTGTTCAATAGGGAAAAATGCGGGTCGTGTTAGAATTTAGGATAACACATCGGATACAGAGGTTTCAATATTTCATAAGAAACAATCGGTTCTTTAACGTATAAATAATAATAAAAATGATCGTGCGCAGCTCAACTTCTTTATTTGGTCGGGGCTGTATTCATATGTCATCTCCATATTCAAATGTTATGAATTTTAGTTGGAGAACCGAAGTTTGCATACTCGATCCACGCTTGAGATCAAACAGTGTTAATAGCATCAGTGGATTGCATGTCAAAGAATTGTATTAATACACCGACGGAAAAACTCACTCACTTACACCTACATTTAAATAGTAATAAATTGAAGAGTTTAATCGCTATCACGGCTGCCTCTTCTATTGATGTGAATATAATACAATCAATATATGTATTAAATTATAAGTTATAATGATTTTATGTTAACGGCTTTTTGCATATATCGGTTGTTTAAATATATGACCCGAGTTGCCAGGCATCAAACAATTGTTCATATGCAACCATTTAAAATGCACCTTATCCCACAAAATCATTTTTTATCATTACCCCTCACTTTATTCGTAATGCTAATTTCCCATAGGCCTCTGGGGTTATTTTTACTGTTAATGCAAGAGTACCACGTGACTAAGAATTTTGTACTGTTACATAGGTAACAGTATTTTTTAACAGTATAAAATCTGGTCACGTGGTCTATTTTCTAAATAAAATGAAATAAAATGGCCGCCATTTTTTTTCTCGATTCATTATTATTTTCAATGTTTAACCCCGATAGGACATCAATTTCTTCTCTGGAGTAACTATGACACTCATAAAATTTAGTTGTTTGCACCCTGGTGTGCTTTTCGTGTATAAAGTATCTTTTTGTTGTCAAAAAGTGAACATCCGTTTTCAACGGAAGTAATTGCAATGTAAATAATTATGTCTCAAACTGGAACATGCAGACGATTTTAGCATGCAACAAAGGATTATTTTACAATTTTAATCAGTGAAACGTTACAGATGTGGTGGACAGACATAGGATATCATCGTTATTTTGTCAAAAACCATGCTAAGAATATTCTGGAAACAGAAGGATCAGATTTCACAGATCATAACCGTGCAAATGGGTTAGTGTTTTGTTTTCTAAATTAAACCTAGCTTATTGTATGTTTATGATTTGAAGATATCATCACTTGCTTAAAGAATAAAAGAAAAAGAAAACTTCTCAAGTAAGCCTAAAGTACACTTAAAACTTAAAAGGTAAGTAAGGACAGTTTAGTTATTGTTACTTTTGGTTCATTTTTGTTACAGTTAGATTTAGTTGACAATTTCAGATCATCACAGTATTTTTGTTCGGGGTAATAAAATACGCCTCGGGTAACAGTATTTTCCTTGGGATGATATTTTACTGTTACCCACAAACCCATGTGTTATTTATATTTTTTTTTATTAACAAACAGGTGTTTAATGGTGTTTTAATCATATATTTAGAGCATGTTGTATGTTTTACAGCTAAAGAAAGTAGCACTGAATGTGCAGTAATGTGTCGATAAGGTAGCAAAGTGTAAACAAACTAGTATTTTGACTTCCATACACAAAATATTAATGAACATGATTATACCAATTGCCAACAAAACAAAAGAAGCAAAGATAGTTCATCTATATGGCAAATGAGCATTGTTTGGAAACTGTAATAGGATACTAAAAAATTGATGATCTTGTGAAATAAATTGGTAGCATTTTTTAGGCATAATTGGCCTTTTAACGAATGTATGATACTCAAAGAAAATTAATTCATATTGACAACAGCCCTGAATACACTTTAAATAAACGTCACAAACTTTCCTATAGAAAGCGACTTTAACGACGAGCAGTATTTTAACACATATTATATTAAAACATTAATTTGACTTATGAGAGTTATGTCTTTTTTCCTAAACACCATGAAATTGTATATTGTTGAAAAAATCCAGATATTCCTTAACTTATTTACATATCATATGGACTATATTAACATAGTCAGAGTTCAAATACATCTATTAAAAACTAACTGTGTTAACGTTAAAGAGATTTTTTAAAAGGTTCAAAGAAATTACTGATGATTAACTGGTGGTAAATGAAATTTTAAGAGTTTATCAACTATCCTAAGTTAATCTAAACATAAATTGGCAATGATTTAAAGACCTTATAGGTTATCAAAAAGGAAGAGAAACAACACTCAAAGATTCTGTACACAATTTCTCTATTTATAAAGTGATAACGGTTGAAAATTAAACTACGTCAGGATATTATCCTTGAGAGCAAAATAGAGACAAAGATTAAAAACAAAAGTAAAAAAATGCAGGCAACAGCATGCAGGGTGTGTTACTCTGATAGAATCTGTAAGCAGTTGTTTTATACATATATAATGATAGATGTATTATATTTGTACTATAATTATATACTTGGGCCACCGAAATAAAATTACACAAAAAACATTTATAAGTGGAAAATGGAAAACAATCTAAACAAAAGAGCACGGGAAAGTGATTTAGTGAATATTTCATTTTAATCGAAAATATCTGTGTACTTCATAAGAAACAACTTTAGATTATGTGTTGTGGATCTCAAAAAAATTATTGCCCTTAATTAAAAATTAATACATTGCATGTATAACTCGAAATAGGAGTGGAACCTATGCAAAATCAATCATAGTTAAATGAATTAATAGTGTAACGATCATTATCTGTAAATGATAGTTGTGCATGTAATGTGTATCTCTTCAGGGGTATCAAAACATACAAACTCTTGAGTTCAGGTTCGATCATATGTAGTTTATTGACAAAAGTTTTTCTACAGTTCATCATGATCAGTTCGCGTAGTAAACCGTAAATTCTAGTAATTGTAAACCATCATGCTAGATGTATGTACATTCACGTAATCATGTAAGCATGTGAGCAAGGAAGGCACTGAAATAATAAATAGTAACAACCCTTACCACATGATGGAGATTCTTAAAAGTCAAATAAAGAGTTATCTCTCTTTTATATCATTCATAATAAACATACATGTTACTTGGAGGAGGTAAAAACCCATACGTAACATGGTACAAATTCATTTCTGTATATATCTCCCATCATAAAATCACTTAGTTCATTTCTAAGTTTTTAGTTTATAATCACAATCTCTTTATACATATCCCATCATAAAATCACTTAGTTCATTTCTAAGTTCTTAGTTTATAATCATAATCTCTTTATACATATCCCATCATAAAATCACTTAGTTCATTGCTAAGTTCATAGTTTATAATCATAATCTCTTTATACATATCCCATCATAAAATCACTTAGTTCATTTCTAAGTTCTTAGTTTATAATCATAATCTCTTTAAACATTTCCCATCATAAAATCACTAAGTTCATTGCTAAGTTCTTAGTTTATAATCATAATCTCTTTATACATATCCCATCATAAAATCACTTAGTTCATTTCTAAGTTCTTAGTTTATAATCATAATCTCTTTAAACATTTCCCATCATAAAATCACTTAGTTCATTGCTAAGTTCATAGTTTATAATCATAATCTCTTTATACATATCCCATCATAAAATCACTTAGTTCATTTCTAAGTTCTTAGTTTATAATCATAATCTCTTTATACATATCCCATCATGAAATCACTTAGTTCATTTCTAAGTTCATAGTTTATAATCATAATCTCTTTAAACATTTCCCATCATAAAATCACTTAGGTCATTTCTAAGTTCTTAGTTTATAATCATAATCTCTTTATACATATCCCATCATAAAATCACTTAGTTCATTTCTAAGTTCTTAGTTTATAATCATTATCTCTTTATACATTTTCCATCATAAAATCACTTTGTTCATTTCTAAGTTCTAAGTTTATAATCATAATCTCTTTACACATATCCCATCATAAAATCACTTAGTTCATTGCTAAGTTCATAGTTTATAATCATAATCTCTTTAAACATATCCCATCATAAAATCACATAGTTCATTTCTAAGTTCTTAGTTTATAATCATAATCTCTTTATACATTTCCCATCATAAAATCACATAGTTCATTGCTAAGTTCATAGTTTATAATTATAATCTCTTTATACATTTCCCATCATAAAATCACATAGTTCATTGCTAAGTTCATAGTTTATAATCATAATCCCTTTATACATCTCCCATCATAAAATCACATAGTTCATTGCTAAGTTCATAGTTTATAATCATAATCTCTTTATACATCTCCCATCATAAAATCACATAGTTCATTGCTAAGTTCATAGTTTATAATCATAATCTCTTTATACATATCCCATCATAAAATCACTTAGTTCATTGCTAAGTTCATAGTTTATAATCATAATCTCTTTATATATCTCCCATCATAAAATCACATAGTTCATTTCTAAGTTCTTAGTTTATAATCATAATCTATTTATACATTTTCAATCATAAAATCACTTAGTTCATTTCTAAGTTCTTAGTTTATATTCATAATCTCTTTATACATATCCCATCATAAAATCACTTAGTTCATTTCTAAGTTCATAGTTTATAATCATAATCTCTTTATACATTTCCCATCATAAAATCACATTGCTAAGTTCATAGTTTATATAGAATATAGGATATTTCAAATAAAAAGTGAAAGTGGTAGCCATCTTCGGAATGATACATGTACATTACTTAGCCAAAACAACAAAGATAATAATTCTTTAATAAAATACTTCATCCATTGCAATAGTTACCTTATAGAATGATGAACAGTTTCAACCAAAATAGAAAAATGTTAAAGTATAAGAAACATCATAAACTAATGAACAGAGAGGCGCTTCCTCTCTCAAGGTGTACCAACCAACGCACTGAACTTCACATGACATGTACAAATGCCCGTTAAAGTCAATGAGGAAACAACTCTTACAGAAGCAATACGGATAAAAAACAAGAAAGATCGGTAACATCTCAAAACACAGATTATCCGAAGAAATACCCCTTGTTACATATATGATGGTTGATTTCATGTGAATAGTAAAACAATATCGTCTTCGTTGAAATAAGATAATACAAAATATGTATTAATGTTTCCAACGGAAATGTATATAGCCACCTCCGCCACCCCGTCCGTCCTTCCGTCTGGCCGTCACAAAATTATGTCTAAGGAAGCTTCAATATCAAGATTAGGTATACATTTTTACAGCTTGTTCCGACGCACTAATCTGTTTTTCGCAACGTTATTCCCATTTAGTGCATCTTAAGCATCTATCTCTGTATGTTGAATTGATTGGAGGTATACTACTAAAATGAAGTATTCAAGTTAGCAGAATGATCCACTTTGATGATTGCAAGCAATTATTTGTGATCCTTTGATGAATATTTAGCTGCTTATAAACGTTATACAATACTTAGTTTACTGAATATTGACTGGATTTAACTTATTTTTGTTCACTAAAACTTTACTAGAACAGAGATCAGTATGTAGGTATGCACATATTTAGCAACATTTTTCAGCTAAATGATTATTTGCAAATATTCCCCTTTCATTCATTTCCAGTTACACTTAATATTTTCTAAAGCTATTTCGTTACTGAAACCAAATCGTGATATGATAATATGACAATAATATGCATGTTTTATTTACAGTACATAGGTAAAGATTCAGTTCTTCAAACAAGTTAAACTAATTTCAATGTATTCTTTATTTATGTGCCTTCTAACTAAATACATAATTGGGCATTAAATACATATTGGGCATTAAATAGGAAAGAGTTACATTCTTAACATTAGGTATAGCCAAAATATTAATACAACTGGACACAAAAAGAAAGTTTTATTTTTTTCCATAATATACATGTAATATTAAGAATGTGTTACACTAATCCAGACGCCTAACCCAGACAAATTATATCCTCATGGAAACATAAACGATAAGGCATGTGTTAATTATTGTTGCATTTAAACACTTTAAGGTTCATTATGCCTCAGCAATAATTATTTTTATTTCTCAAAAGCTTTTCAATATTTGCGTATAATGTGTCGGCGTGACGTAAAACCCAAACAAAACAAACAATATTTGTGTACTTTTATACAATGGAGTATTAAAACCGTAACTAGTTGGCCAATTACCTGAAATATTTTTCATCTGTTGCTTTTTAGTAATAAAATATAGTGAATTAGATTATTATATGGAAGTCAAAATACTACTTTGTTTTCATTTTGCTAATTTGATGACAAATTATTTCACATTTCTTGTAACTTTCTTGAGGTTATAAGAATCTAAGTCATGCAGGAATATGCATTTAAAGAGTGTTTTTAAGGAGAGCGGTGACCTAGTGGTTAAGGTGTCTGCTTCAACCCATGGATCAAAGGATCGAGCTCTAAGCTGGATATACCATCTTTGTTCATATGACACCAGTACTGGTTGTTTCCAGAGAGCGGACTCGAATGTGATTAATAAAAGTTTCAGCACTTGTTTCGCAATCTAGCTTAAATAAATATGTTTAAACCATATAAAGTATTTTTTCAAGAGTCCAAATGTTTTATATGAGTTAAGAATTTCTATACGTTTGTCATCTTCTATGTAAACATTTCATTTCACTGGAATGGCAAAAAGAATTGTATATTTAAGTGAATCCTTCCTTTTATAACACCATCTATGTAAACATCTAATTTCACCGGAATGGCCAAAAGAATTGTATATAAAACTGAACCTTCCTTTTATAACACCATCTATGTAAACATCTAATTTCACCGGAATGGCCAAAAGAATTGTATATTAAACTGAATCCTTCCTTTTATAACACCATCTATGTAAACATCTATTTTCACTGGAATGGCAAAAAGAATTGTATATTAAACTGAATCCTTCATTTTTAACATCATGTATGTAAACATTTCATTTCACCGGAATTGCCAAAGAATTGTATAAAGTGAATCATTTGATAAAACCCCATTTCTCTGACATAAAACATAACATGTTCATCACGTCGAGTAAATGACAAAAATATCATGTTTTGCATATAAATAAGTTAAGACGATCTTATATGTGAGAGTGAAGGGTCACAGATACTGAACACATTGGTTATGCCAGAATTATCTACTTTTCTATCGTTGACTAATAAAATTTATATCCGGGGTTTTTATCAAATTACGAAGATACACACAGATATAATTGTGGAGAATGAGGGATAGATTAACATTTTGAACATAATAGTTATATCTAAATTACAACTACAGTTGTTTCTTATATTTAAATTACAACTACAGTTATAATTTACTTACAACTACAGTTATATCATAATGACCACTACAGTCATATCAAAATGACAACTACAGTAATATCGCAATTAGAACCACAGTTATATTTAAAATCCAAAACTACAGACAATTCTAAATTACAACCACATTTTATCCAAATTACAACTACATGTATATCTTAATTAGAACAACAGTTTTATCTAAATTAAACCACAGTTATATCTAAATTACACCCACAGTTCTTTCTAAATTACAACTACAGTTATATATCTAATTAACTTAATATATCTAAATCACAACTACGGTTACATGTAAATTGCAGCTACGGTTATATCTTAATTACAACCATTGTTATATCTAAATTACAACTACAGTTAAACCTAATTAAATTAAGTTTTATCTAAATCACAACTACAGTTATATGTAAATTACATCTACAGTTATATCTAAACCACAACTACAGTTATATCTAAATCACAACTACACTTATATCTGAATCACAACTTAAGTTATATCAAAATAACAGCCACAGTTATATCTTATATCTAAATTAGAACCATAGTTATATCTTACTTACAACTACATATATATCTAAATTAAACAACAGTTATATCTTAATTACAACCACAGTTATATCTTAATTACAACCACAGTTATATCTAAATTCGACCACATTTATATCTAAATTACAACCAAGGTTATATTTTAATTACAACTACAGTTATATTTCAATTATATCTGCAGTTATATCTCAATTATAATTCTGTTATATATTAATCACAAGTACAGTGGTATATCTAAATCACAACTTACGTTATATCTAAATGATAACTACAGTTATATCTTCTTTTTTTTTCTTTTTTCTTTTTTTTCTCTTTTTTTTCAGTTTCGGGCGCCCAGTTAAGGGGTATTCCCATTTATTTTCCCCGTCATTGGCATAATAGGGGTCGATGAGCATCCTCCTATCAGCCTTTCAACAATACAAGTATATATATTTGATTTCTTACAAAATAAGAAGCAGTATAGATAATGTAAGAAAATATACAATAGCTCTTTTATGCTGTTTTATGATCTCATTTTATTTATATGATTTATATATGTTATCTCTTAACTGTATGATTTTATATTTTGTATCATGTGCTATGTTCCTAAAATGTATAAATAAATAAATAAATAAAAATAAATAAATTCGCAAAGGTATCATTTACTTGTCCGAAAAACGAAAAATGACAAGGTTGAAAAGCGAGTTAACTCTTAATGAATTAAATCTATAATTTCAATTGAGTTGCGTCCCATACATTAAAGGTAATATTCATACAAATTACAAATATTTTAAAAATTCTGTCACTGAATCGTCTTTATTTCTACATTTGTATTCAAATTGGTATTTTTATAGCGATGTACATAGATTGACATTATTAAGGATTTATATAATCGCAATGTACATATATTGACATTATTAAGGATATATATATAACAGCAATGTACAAAGTTTGATATTATTAAAGGTTTAAATAACCACAATGTACAAAGAACTCAACTAATCTTGCAGCCCTCTATGGAGAATAAGGTCCAGTCCCGATACATATCTTTCGTAAAGTTAATATACTCCGATATTGTAAAACAATTATAACTTCTTAAACTCCCATACTGACTCCAGTTGTAATTATGGTGGTAAAAATTAGGCTTCTTATGTAAATGATATTATATCAAGTATCGGATTTAGGGATGTCTGTGATAACCAATTTGATACTGAAATTATTATTTACTAAAAACAGTAAAAGTATCATAATCTAAACAAGGGGATCCCTTTGAAGCATAAATAACAACAAAAGAACATGCAAATTTCAGACTCGGTTTGATTAAGTCGATAACGAAAAGTACAACATCTGCGAGGATTGAACGGTACTCCGTCTTTAACACTTATAGTGGTGGAATCAATGATCCCGAAGGACCAGAAAATAAAGTAACACTGAAGTATAGTACGGGGCAACTTTTTGCAGCTGCCACACGGCACGTGACACCAGCTGTTGTGAAGTATAAAAATCGGGGCCACAAAAACTGTTCATTCGTTTCTTTCGCTAGTCAGCAGTTCCAAATTTATTTTCATTCTGGGTTATACAACACTTGACAAAAGTGCATATGATATCTACTCAATATTTACCAAATCATGATCTCGCAGTGATACAAAACAAATCACCCTTATGTTATGATTTGTACATATAACTCGTTTTTGGCCTTCTTTTGAAACAACTAAAAAACGTTTTTATTATTTTTTTTATTATTATTGCACAATACGAAAAAAGAAAAATATGCAATATATGGAATAATTATTTCATTAAAGTTCTGTCCACGCAGTTATAAGCAATTAATAATATTGACGCATTTGTTTGCAAATGCTTGAAACACAACCAAAATGCGCTTGAACAAAATATTTTTGTGAATTGAAACTTTAATTGAAACATGTAAATTAAACCATTTACACAAGATTGACATAAAGGGCCTGTTTATATCTTGATCAGAAGCCTAAAACCGAGTGTATCCTAAACATTGCCTTACGGAATGGGCATATTAAAAAAATCAAAGTAACATACAATAGAGAGAAATAAGAATCCCTAAAGAAAGCCCAAAAACACAGCAAATTTTAAAATTTGCAGGCTCGGTTTGATTGAGCCTGTTCATGGATGGTACTGTCAAGTGCAAACTACCGTCCACGCCCCCTAGCACCGGCTTAAGCAGAATTCAACATTTAACATGAACTGGTAAAATTTAGAATTTCGAAACATCCGCAGACGTGTTCATATGGCGGTTATCATGGAACCTTCAATGTGACACGTTAGTGGTATTCCATGAAAAGCGGCATTTGGTCCCCAATTGGAAAAATGGAATTTTGAAAGGGGATCTGAGGTTATGAAGCCTGCATATCACCGATATGACGTCAAAAGACAAATTTAAAAAGCAGGCCACATATCCTTAGGGTGATTCAACAGTATTCAAGTTAGGAATACTGGAACCACCAAACAAGAAAGATGCCTAATAGAAAAAAAACTAAAATAACACAAGCACAGCAATTATGTCGTGCTGAACGATCTTTCAGGATCTGATATATAACATCCCTGATTGAATGTACGGGGCGACTTTTTACGGCCTCCACACAGCACAAACAACGCTGTGGCGATAAAATAGAAAGAAATAAGAATCCCTAAAGAAAGCCCAACACGGCAAAATTGAAAATGTTGCAGGCTCGGTTTGACAAACCCACTTTGTAAAACCTCGGTTTTACAAACCTACTTACCTGTCGGAAATATCTGGCGGTGTTTTAGATATTCATAACTCGGTAGCCATTCTGTTTGCAACCATTTTTCGCGCACGAACAAAGTAATACGCGTACTTATATCACTCAACAAGAAGCAATTATTTGATTGGTGCTTAAGGGCAAGGGAGATAATCTCGCCAGCCGACAAAATTAATTAGTGTGTGGTTTACTTTCCTTTACCTTTTTATAGTAAATATAACGACAAAAAAGCAGTCCGTTTGTTTGGAACATGTTTTCAAAACATGCTGATTTAAAGTGTGAATAACACTATATGTTAGATGACTTATGAAATGAAATAGTTTTCCAGTCAACAAATGTCCCGTACACGTTGCATCTTAGATAGTTGATATCTTTTTACTTTTTTCTTTCTTTACACGAATATTGTTGTTATTGGGGTCTTGAGGTAAATACTATTAAAACAAAAATTGTTGTTTTTCGGAAAAGGGGACCGATAAAATGGAGAAATGGAATTATGGCAATGAGCCCTTAGAGGTTGTAAACGATTTTAATTATTTAGGAGTTGTTTTTAATTATACAGGTTCATTTGTTTTAATTAATCAATGTATTGCAGGCAAATCGTTAAAAGCTATGCAAGTTTTAGTAAATAATATAAATAAATATGATGTTAATCCATTTATTTCGCTCCAACTATTTGATTCTTTTGTTGGATCTATTTTGAATTACGCATGTCCAATTTGGGGTTTCTCTAAATCTAAAGACCTTGAGAGAATTCATATTAAGTTTTGTAAAATTATACTAGGAGTAAAACAGAGCGCATGTAATTCTGCAATATATGGTGAGCTTGGGCGCTATCCATTATATGTTAACAGATATGTTCATATCATTAAGTATTAGTTTAAGTTAATGAATACAGATAATATTATTTTAAAAGGTATTTATCAAAATGCGCTAAAACAGTGTAATTTAAATGGTACAAAAAACTGGGCATACCTTGTTAAAAATTTGCTAAATGAATATGGATTTTCTGATGTTTGGAATTGTCCACAAAGATTTGAAGTAAAAACATTTATACCGATTTTCAAACAAAGGGATGTAGATTGTTTTAAACAAAAATGGTTTGCTGATATAGCTGTCAATAATGTTTTGAATACTTTATATGCATATGTTAAAACTAGCTTCGGTATGGAAAATTACCTTAATTTATTATCTAGTAAATCTTCAAGAATTTGTCTCACGAAATTACGTATATCTGCTCATAAGTTAAGCATTGAATCTGCCAGGTATGGCCGGAATAGGTTGGAAAGACAGGAACGTATCTGCCAAGTATGTGATATCAACGAAATTGAAGATGAATTTCATTTTGTACTTAAATGTAAAGCTTATAAAGTATTGCGAACTAAATATATCAAACGTTATTATTATGTTCATACTAGTATGTTTAAATTTCTAGAATTGCTACAGTCAAATAATAAAGGCGTTCTGATCAATCTGAGTAAATACATAAGCTCAGCCAATAAAATTAGAAATGATTTAATGCAAAGAATTTAATAAATGTTTGAAATAAAAAAGTTTTCTAGACTAGGCAGTATTATTTGAAATCGTATAATATATGCATCAAGATTCTTACTTTTTTTTTCCTTAAGTGAGTATTATCTTGACATGTTTACATCGAAGTTATGCTTTTCAATATGTTATATTTAAATATATGAAATTACCACATACGATTGTCAGAACGCGCTGGTTCTTTAAACACCAACTTTGAAGTTATTTCAATTATGATAATTTGTTCATTCTCTGTGAAACACTGAAAACATGTTTGCTTATCACGTGCTTATCATTGTATGTATTTAATTTTATGTTGTATTAACAAGATACATGTATTGTATACGTTAATAAAAATTCTGTTCTGTTCTGTTCTGTTCTGTATCTTTTTACACGTATTTGTATTTCTTCTTTGTATATATCGGCATACCTATTTATTATTTGTTTTTATCTTTGACAAAAAAAACATATATATTGAAAGATGTAATACATTATATGTAATACATTATATAGTTAATATACTTGGCAACAAAATGACATGGTAATTGTAGATTTAAAAGAATAATTTATCCCCAACATTGATTTAATCGCATAAATTTATTGTTAGGAGTTCGGATGCGAGGAATAATACCACGCGGCCCTGAGCCCGAGTTATAATGCTCTGTAATAATGTTCTGCTGACTTACTAAGCGATAAAGTCTGTCATTGCTTGGGATATATTATTTTGATTTTAACACGATATCACAAATTTGCGCATGACGATGCGATTTTTTTATTATTTATTTATTTATTTATTTATTTATTTTTTTTTGGGGGGGGGGGGTACACGATGAGTTACATCTAAAATTATTAAAGATGTTGAAATATTTTTTTTTTGTTTTCAAATCAGCTTATATTCAGTTATTTTTTTTAAATGTGTGATGAAAACATTTTATTTTTATTTGGATTTTAAGGTGTTTGCAGCTCCACACACCGGGTGTATATAGTGGTAACTAATGATAGCGTTACTTTTTGTTCAAACTTATAGTTATACTACAGTGGGCTGCATAAAAAACTGCCTTCGTGTATAGATGTTATTAAATATTTTGCATACATTTAATTAAGATTTCACTGATTGTGATGAACATTTAGTTCTACATTATATTCTTGAATCCTTACTACGAAAAGCTGTAAGATCCATACGACCTTTGACCTTGTCCGTCGACAAAATTTCAGCACAGGGATAAATTTACATTTGAAAAATAATTAAAAGTACTCATTTTTCACACTACACTGATTATCACTTAATTTCAATATAAAAAGTTTTGTTTAATGAATGTGTCTGGCTTTCATTGTTTTTTGTTTGTTTGTTTGTTTGATTTTACGCCTTCTCCCAACAGTATTTCAGTCATATAGGCGGATAGTTTCCTAACCATCGTTCCTGAAGAGTTACACCAGTACTAGACTACCTTCCTCCACGTTAAACTACCAAAGCATCTCCCAGGGAGCGAACCCACGCCAGAGAGGTAATTGGATTAGAAGTCATCGACTCTAACCATCGACAACGGCGGCGTTGTCTGGCTTTAAAAGAACCGTAATAAGTACAAGTTATTGTTTGATTTTATTAACCTGTCAATTCCATACAGATAATACGGTCATTGCACAGAGTATATCAATATTCGATAAATGTTCGGTAAATTCCGTGAGAGGTACATGTACGCAGTTATTTGTGATTAACTATGAATTAGTTACACTGACCGTTAAAGCGCAATAGGGTAAACCTTGGGTATATTTTATCTGAATGTGCAACGTGTTGTAAGATCGAGACAGAGTATGTCCAGGTTTTTTTCTTATCCCAACTATTTTCAACATTTTTGAAGTTATGGTTATTCCGTTTTTAATATGTTTTGCTCTTTTTATTAAAATCTATACTTTTGTATATTATTAATAACATTGTTTCAGAATTAATACTGACAATTTATTCAGATTGAAATCAATAAATGTAATTTCAGTGCCGTAAAATACAATACAAAATGTGACAATTCAGTGTTTCTTAGTTTTTCATATCTGTGTAGACAATTTTGAAAGCGCTTGACCATTTTCATTAAAATTTACTAAAAAAAAAGAAAGAAAGAAGATAGAAAGAAAGAAAGAATATCAAAGGAAGGGATCGAACTTCGGACCTCTCATGCATTAGGTAATCACTTCACCGACTGCGCTATTGCGGATGTTACGAGAACCTTCATTAAGCTAGTGGCAGTTTTCAAAACGTTAGTTATATACTCCATATTAATTCTCGTAAAATAAACGGACAAACCCGAAGTGGGATCGAATATTTAAATGAGTGCTATAATGTATTCATAATTGACAGGTCAATAAAATCAGACTATAACTACGATATACTATATGTTTAATAAAACAATGATTAATGTGCTATATTCGATAATACGCAAGAAAAAGAATCAAACACCGGCTGTAGTAACAGACCGGAATATCTAGCTCTCGGAGAAACTCGTCAGAGCCTCGTCACCGCCGTAAACGGTTATCCTCGAGCTATATATTCCGGTCTGCACCGGCAGACGGTGTAAGATTCATATAGTCCACAGTGGTCAAATGTTTTCTTACCAAAACAGAACAGGTACGCAAAGATAAGTCTTTAAAGGAAACTCCATTGAAGTCCAATAACCTAAAAACTAAACTAATCAAGTCTTCCTAAAATCAACTGGTTCGATTAAATTGAAAACCAAGCAATAAATTAAATATAATTCTAACACTATCGGAAATTTTTCTATTTAAACAAAGAAGGCCCGATGCGTGCATTATTCTACAACAATGCACTCGCCGTTCTTATTATCTCCCTGTGTATTTTTACATAAGGGGGGCATTTTGTTTGAAAATCTGATAAATAAAAAACAATTTTTTGTCGAATTTTGTTGTGAAAACTATCTAGAATGAAAGAAAATGGTCTAACCAAGGAAATGAATCTGAACACCAATATCTTTAATTCAGTCGTTAATGCTGTACAGACGCTTAAAATGTTGTTTACGTGCTGTCACAATGTAGCGCCAAACAGCACGTGCAAAACAAATCAAGTGCGCTATTTTAATGTCGCAAACCGAGTTATGTTTTACATTTATTTCACTTTTCATAATTTGTATTTCGCTTATGCGATTTTTAAGCTGATTTGAATGAAAAGTGTTACAATGGTTTTCATCTTTTTTGATAAATATGATTATTTCAGGGAATCGGAGTGATCGAATGATCCGAATTTTGTTTACCTATTATTTGTCCCGACATACATCTAGTTATGCAAAAATCTTGAAAAAATCTTGTCGATCCCTTCAATTTAAAACCCTCAGTGGAGTCGCTTTAATCAAATGATTCGTGCCTGAAATAATGCACGGAAGGGCACCTGAGGTCTTCCTCCACCAGTAAAGCTGGAACGTCGCGATATGACCTATACTGTGTCGATGTGACGTAAAACCCAAAACAAACAAAACAAACAAATAAATCAAATGAATGACCAATGTTGTGTATTTAGATAGTTTTGAAGTATATTTAATTCTAGCGCAATGCATCATAAGTTGTTACACTATATGTAATAAACCGTTAGATAAAAGAGAAATTTAAAGAGTAATTAGCTGGTTTTGCTTTTTTTTTTTTGAATAAAACGCATGTATACATACAACCAACATGACAATCGAGCATCAGTAAATTATTGTAGTTGTTCAGCGGGCATGACTTTAATCACGACATTTTTTAAAGCCGCGTTTCAATTTATCAACAGATTTAACGAAAATCTTTTAAATTTAGAAGAAAAAAAAACAAATTTGCCTCCGAAGTGATTAATGTATATATTTGTGTTCTAAAATAATCGGCGGCATAAGAGGAAAATATATTCATTTTACAGCACTTGAAAGATAACCAAATAATTTATTTTCCTCCACTTAGTTTACAACAAAATCTTCGAAAACGCGCTATTTATTTACAATACAATTCAAATAACTAATTAACACTTCGATGTACTTATCCATTTGCAGGAAATGGTAAGTGTAATAACACAAATATGTGGCGGACATGACAGATCGCACACTCTTTCCAATTTTCTGAATTAACAACAGATTTTCCGCAGTATATATTTCAACCTAGTGATGACGAGCACAGTTAAAAATGCATTTCAAGTAGGTTGTATGTGAAGGGTAACAATCCTATGTTTATTTAATAAAAAAAACCTAGCCCCATTAAATTAATTCCATACACATCATATCATTGCATTAAGTTATCTTTGGAATTTCAGCATTTCCAGGAATAGTAGTTTATGCCTAGGTCACAAATGCGTAAGTAACGCATGACTTTGAAAATGCAAAGAAAACACACAGCATATTTACGCTTGTGTCAAACTTCTTCCTTGAATTAAGATGTCGTCTGTAAAAGTGGATTTACACATTAAAACTAACTTGACTAGTATTTATCGTTTACTTCATTATTGATTTTCATTTTACTTTCTTTGGGCCTGTGGCTTTGATTAACATTTCCTTTGTGAACTCTCCTTCTACAATTCATTTGGTCTTTATTCTCTCACCAGTTTAATTGGATACATAGATTGTAGTTTCATACATTTCTATACTTTTACTTGATATAATTTTAGATTCGAAAATATATATGTAACTGATTGAGACGTTGTTGTGAGACTCTTTAAATTTCATCCATTTTCGTGAAATAATTATTATTTCATCACTCAATTGCTGTATTGTTGTATGTTATGTATTTTAATTAACTTCTATTATAATTATGTATTTATGTTGTAGGTTCTTTTTTTCTCATTAACATTGAGGAACCTACGCCAGGAGTAGTATATATAACCTGTGACATGACATTTCATTTGACATTTTACTTTTTTCAAAGATTCTCAAAACGCATTCTTTTCTGAATCATATAACTTAAAGACAGATTTTATTTCTTTTGGACTTAATAACGCTATTACGTTTTTTTTTGTTAATGACGATGTCATAATGCTGCGTCACATGGTTTAAACAGAATCATTCTTTTGCTTGACATATACTCCTACATGTAGTATTTTAGTAAATAAAGCGCATGCAAATTTTAATATTGAAATTATTGACAAGGTAGCTCACATTTTATAATGACCTTTTACACAAACTTTGTTCCAGAGTATCGTAACAATTGTTAAAGTTGTTGCGAAAATTGTGTGATCATATACATGTATAGCATATTCACGTTAAACATAAACAACAACCATTTTTTAAGCATGATAGACATTTTGTTTCAAGGCATGGGAAAAAGTTCCACGTAAAGAAAATGACGTCACACGATAACTGCGCTATAGAACAAAGAAGTTTTAGCTTAAGGTTATCTTTGCGTTGAAATGTTTTATTATTTTAGCGCAGTTATTGTCTTTGAATCAAGAAATATGCTTTAAAGAACAAGATACACAATACATTTTAAGGCCATTTTTACGGAATCATTAAATAATAAGCAACAAAAAGTCCCACAAGCTTCGTTCAGACCACCATGAGTGATATACTCTGAGCGATATGGATTTTATCTCACCCAGACTTTCACTTATAAGCATAAATTATAACTTATTTTATCTCACTTTTAGCATAAACTATTACAAATCCTTGACATAATATATCTCAAATAACAACGCAAAATACATTTATTGACAAAATAAAATTTCACCACATGTCTACTGTGTGACTAATGAAGTAGGGGCTATTTCTACAGTGGCACAAATGTGACATGTGTGTGTTTTTATTTACCTCGTGGCCACGAGATACTATGTCGTGACCACGAGATACTATGTCGTGGCCACGAGTTACTAAGTCGTGGCCACGAGACAGCTAAGTCGTGGCGACGAGTTATTAAATCGTGGCCACGAGATACTATGTCGTGGCCACGAGATACTTTGTCGTGGCCACGAGTTACTATGTCGTGGCCACGAGATAATCTATCGTGGCAACGGGAAAGCTAAGTCGTGGCCACGAGTTACTATGTCGTGGCCACGAGTAACTAAGTCGTGGCCTCGAGATAGCTAAGTCGTGGCCTCGAGATACTATGTCGTGGCCACGAGATACTATGTCGTAGCCACGAGATACTATGTCGTGGCCACGAGTTATTAAGTCGTGACCACAAGATAGCTAAGTCGTGGCCACGAGTTACTAAGTCGTGGCCACGAGAAACTATGTCGTGGCCACGAGATACTATGCCGTGGCCACGAGTTAATATGACGTTGCAACGAGATAGCTAAGTCGTGGCCACGAGATACTATGTCGTGGCCACGAGTAACTAAGTTGTGGCCACGAGATAGCTAAGTCGTGGCCACGAGATACTATGTCGCGGCCACGACTTACTAAGTCATGATCACGAGATATCTTAGTCGTGGCCACTATGTCGTGGCCACAAGTTACTAAGTCGTGGGAACGAGATAGCTTTGTCCTTGCCACGAGCTTATTAACCAATCAGAATACACTACATATATTATGAATTTTTTAAACTTAACAATTTACTTTTACATGCAACAATAATCTTTGATAATAGATAGAAATTCACTTTGAACTTGTCTTTAAGATCATATTAGAAAAAGTCACCTTTCAAGACCCATCAGACATTAATTTTTACTATAGCTCTTTGTTGGGCAATTTTGTGATCAAATTAGTCAGTTTGTACGTACTACGGCCTCTTAACCTTGTTAAGAATAAGTCCTGGTTTATTTTGTTTGTAAGGGATAGGAAAAAGCTTATTAGGTAAAGTCCTTGTCTGATAAATAATTTAAAAAGGATAAGCCATGTTTAATTTAACCCGGAAAAAGATCATTGCACCTGATCAGTAGATGGCATCTAATAATTTCGAGGTCATTGTGTGAAAAAATCAGGGTCACAGTGACGCTAAATGTAAAATTATTGACAAGTTAATAAGTTGTATAAATGGCACTTTTACAGGCTAGTGAAGTACGGGCATCCTTGTATTATAGCACATGTCTAGTTAATTGGGAACATTCACATAAATGGTGTAATCTGATTGGTTATATATCTCGTGGCCACGACTTAGCTATTTCGTGGCCACGACTAAGAAACTCGTGGCCACGACTAATTAATGTGGTTACGATTTAGGTATCTCGTGACCACAAATTAGAAACTCGTGGCCACGACATAGTATCTCGTGGCCACGACTTACTAACTCGTGGCCACGACATAGGTATCTCGAAGCCACGACTAACTAACACGTGGCCACGACAAAGTATCTCGTGGCCACGACTTAGCTATCTCGTGGCGCGCTTTTCTTTCAGTATTAGGTTTAATGTCTTTTTAAAACGTTTCTTTGCATATAATAAAAAGAAAATTTGTTTAGTTCAGTGTAAGATCGACACATATTTCACCTTGTGAACACCAAAAGTTCATATTTCACTCGTGGCTGCGCCACTCGTGAAATATACATTTTGGTGCTCACTCGGTGAAATATTTTCCGATCTTACACTGAACTAAACAAATATCCTCTATATACACTTCACAATACTTCAAAATACATTTTCCTAATTGTTATGAAAGTAAGTATGGATCTTGAGGCATGCTACTTGCATTATGTTTAATGATATAATTTCAAGGAAATTTTGTTTTCCCCTGAAATTTATATCAAGCAGGACGAGATTTCAACAACTTCAAGCGTCTTAAGCACATTTCTATTATACTTAACAATTGTCTCTCAATTATATACTCTTGTTTTGGATGTCCGTTATATAAAACCATGATATCCATGTGATGTGATATATTCCTTGTTCTTTTTACATTAAGTGTTTATTCCAATTTATATGCATATGTTACAATGGAGAGAAATACTTGAGATGGGAATACAATAACAATCAAAAGAAAATATGTAGCTACTGTTAAATTATTTTAAGTAAGTAAGTTTGAAAGTGTTTTCTGTTGCAAGGACAGTATGTCAAGTGTCGTTTGAATAGATGAAATTAAGATGGCTTACTCATATTTTCCTTGTATTTGTTTCCTTGGTACTTAAGATCACTATTCAGCGAGTGTTTTGTCATTGGTTAACAAGTTTATCAGCGCAGTTTGTACTTTATCTTTTAATCTTTAACTGTATAAATGAGTAATTTCTACTTATAATTTTAAAAATAAATATTAGTGAAGTAACGAATTTTTTTTTGCTTACATAATTATAACTGATGTGCGCACTGTTTAAAAACTGCACTGTTCTGATTGGAAAAGCGCGCGTCGTATAATTAAAAAAATGGCGTCACTTTTGACGTAACGTTTCTACAATTACGTCATTTAACCACTCATATGTATCTTACAATAACTTATGTGTCCCTAAATTGTTGCTGTAATATTCAAACAAAACGTTTAAAGTGAGTTTTAGAAAATAAAACGGGCAATAAACTTTACTTTTTTTAAGTTGTTGTTGTTGTTGTTTTATTATAATTAGCTCTTAATCAAGCAGCAGTGCTTGATGCTGTCATCTGTTTTGTGTAAGATTTTATCTTTATCAAACGTAAGTATAACATTTGAGATATGTCTTACTACAATTCACATTGAATGTAACTATACATATAATGGTCAGTGAAGATACGAAACTTGGACTAACGTCCATATGGCTGAAAATAGACATATATAATTTTTTTTTCGGGGTGATGTATTTATTCCTCATATAATTACACCATGTTTACCCAGTCAGTGCTAAACGAAGAGTTAAGTGCGTGTAATTGCAAAATTAATATAAGCATTTCAAAGACTCTTTTTGTTATTTTTCATGATTGCCAAATATCTCTAAATATCTAAAATCACGTATTTAGTCTAAACAATATTTATTTCCAAATTGACAAACACAGATATACTTTACTACCAGAAGATATTGTTGTGAATTCACATGTTTCGAAAAAGTACTTAATTAACTGATGTGTCCGGAAACAATACTTGCTCGTGTGTAAACAACGCAAATATACATGTATATCTAGATACAGATACTTATTTGCACGTGTCGCGCTAAATACTCTTTGTTCATATTGTTCATATACGCACTACTTTACATTGAAGAAATGCACATGATTATCATGGTAAACAAATTAATAAAAGAAGCTAAATGAATTATTTTCATTGCGTCTGATTCTGAAAATGATTAAAGCTTTTAATTATTAAGCTGTTTTAGTTACCAAAATACAATATCTCATTCTCAAAGAACATAGCCAGCAATAGGATAACATAACCATTACATTCATTGTTTGTCTTTCTGTATTGGTTATCTCCCCTGTACCAATGTAATAATTCAAATTGATTTGAGTGTACGTATAGAAAATCTTAATGTTTAAGTATGTCATTTCTTTGAACGCTGAAATAAATTATTTGTAAGATTACACTGTCTTTATTATTTGTACCCGACAAAATCAGCGTGTGTTTTAAACTGCAACCTGGTTTATTTTTCTCCTTATCAACATTATTGTTTTACTTCTTTCTGGATTTTTTGTTGTTGATATAGATCTAAGTTTATCCCTCAATGTAAATCTTTTAACAAGCAGAATGTGCTCTATTCGGATATCATCCTCATAGTGAATTTCTAACGGAAAATATTTTTGTATCAACCTTTGGCACATGAATACCACATTAATAAAGAATACTTCTTAAAACACAACAGGAGACATAACTGTTACCTTACTCGGTATGTATTGTTGAATAATTAACCATTCCTTGGTTTAACAAGATCGATGCTATTGATATAAAATCCATACGAAATGTATTTTTATTCATCATTTTTATATACAAAATTGATCATGTGCTATAAATGTAAATCCGTTTTGATCTTTTTTTCTCTTTTCATTTTTTAAGGGAATTTTTGTTCAAGAGAAGTGTATACTTCCTAAAACAAACTGACAATCACATGGATATTTTGTTCTTGTCAGAGAAAACAAGAGCCATCAGTGATTACACGTGTCGCACAATGATTGCATGTTGCAACTACTAGGAGATCCAACAATCATTAACGAGACAAAACACTTTTTTTCAAGGCCCATAACTCAATCCTTCAACCGGAAAACATGTGTCTTATGTACAAGTACTTGAGCTACCGATCAATCCTGTAAAGTTTCATTAAAGTTTTAGTAGTGGTATAAGAGGAGTAGTCAGGACAATTTTAAAAATTAAAATAATTAAAGGGACATTACTCTGACAATAATCATAAAATCGAAAAATATTGAAGAGATGCACGACTAGACATAGTATTGATTATTCCTGTTGAGTTTTAATGAAAATTCACTAGTTTATGTAGTCCAAACAAGTAGCTGACAACACAAAAAAACACATTTTCTATTGAAGGGCCATAACTCTGCAAAAATCATTTAAGTTGAAAACCTGTGTTTTATGCGCAAGAAACTGAGCTACTTATCAATCCTGTAAAGTTTCAATAAATTGCATTAGTGTAAGAAGAGTTTTCCAGGCAAACTTTATTAGCACCTTTTTATTAAAGGGCCATAACTCCCCCAAATATCATTCAAGCAAAAAACCTGTAATATGCGCAAGTACTTGATCTACTAATCAATCCTGTAAAGTTTCAATGAAATTGCATTTGTAGTATAAGAGTAGTCC